>NW_009698696.1:38889-122432 GCF_000703405.1 Apaloderma vittatum | reverse complement strand
CTTTCCCTGGAGAGAATTATCAGTTTCATGCTTTTTGCATACATGGATGAGAAGCTACATAACTACACACACTGGGAACTCCCTGTGAAAAGGGAAAAGGTGTACATAGAATCACAGACACACCTTTACATCAGAAATTGTTTTTAAAGATTTAACTTCCCATTTTAACATTGAAACATTTTGCACAATTTTAATGCTCTTTCTCTCTCTCCATACATATATATAATTTACAGCTCAAAGAAAGCACACAACTATGCCTGTCACAAATAGACCAATAGAACTGAGGAAATACAATTAGATGAGCAACTGGAATTTATTTTGGATTGAATTTGAATGAGTTAGACCAACACATGGGTTGTTTTACCTGAGAATGTGTCCTTTAGGTTGCTAACAGATGACATTCAAATAAGGAAAACATGTTTTCTTAGTGAGGGAAAAAAAAAGAAAAAGATGGTAGAGTCTCCTGTGCAAGAATCAGGGCTCTCTTTTATGAAGATAGAGTGGGAACTGCATAGGGGAAGGACTTAAAGAAATCTTTGGAGGTGGCTGGCTGAGATTCTGTTGTATCGATCATTTAACACCAGCAGGCCTTAATTGCGTGGTTAATGGCATGCTACAGAATTAAATTCTTCACAGAAGTTTCTCTTTTCTTTGTGATTTAAATCAAAATGCATAAAAAATATATATATCTTCTTCCCCAGAGAATACTACAGTATCCCTGGCAATAGGAATTAATGAAAGATGTTGCAATCCTTGAAATCAATGTAGTTACATTGATTTATACTAGTGCAGGAACTGACCTTTGAGTTCAAAACAAATCTAATGATGCCAGAAGAAAAAAAAAAAGAAAAAACTAATAAATATACATAAGACAAAATTACCAGAAGTGTCTATGTGAATTAGCATAAAATCAGACTCAAGATTATTTTTCTATACTACAAAATTTTAAAAAAAGCATGTATTCTTCATCAGGGGAGAGACAACCTGAAGGGACAACTAGCACGGCTAAAACCCCAGCAGCTGGGGCAACTATGTAAGATGGAAATCAAAAAATGCTTAAGCCTTGCCAGTCCAGAGTGGAATCAGACTTCTCTATCCCTATGTAATTCACAGTAACTATTTGTATGAAATAAAATCTCTCTGAAGGGAAGAGCTGCACCCAGCCACCCTCTGGCCTGTCCAGGAGCCGGGCGGGGAAGATGCTCAGGGAGGGTATTCAGGAGCAGCAGGCTCCCAGGAGCTGATTATCTTCTCCATTCAGGGTATTTCTTACACGGTTTGTGATAGCTCTCAGAGCCGCGGAGAGCATTTGGAGAAGGAGAGCATCGCCTCCTTCCATGTTGTTCGTTGCATTGATGCAATCAACAGTATTATACCTGAAAAGTGACTGGCGAGCATCTGCTAAAGAAATGGGGAAATGATACTCTCATGGTGTTTTCTTAAAGTCTCAGCTGCGGGGTTTTTTTTGGTTGTGGTTTTTTTTTTTTTCCTGAAGTGCTCTTTTTTGTTGTCAGCTTACAATGTACTTTCTGTAAGAGTGCCCAGGAGTAAGACTCGGTACTAGTTTTTGTAGCTGTTGAGGGCCTGGCTGTGGGTGTTCAGTCTCCTACCATTACCCATGCATTCACTTCGTTCTGCTCCCAGAAATGAGAATTATATACAGTCAAATCAACTTGACTCTTACCAGGCTTTCACTTTTTGTATATATTAAAAAGGCTTCCAATAGCTACTTCTCCATTCCACGATATTAAGGGAATTAGCCAAAGAATCAACCGAGAATGCACTGATAATGCAATTACTACTAGATTGATGTTTTTAAATGTACTGTTGTTGACAAAAAGCCCTCAGAAACCTGAAATGTTAATCTGTTTTTCTTTTGCAAATTGAGTACTGCCTGCTGTGTACATCCTTTTATTACTGTAGGGCTGCTCATAAGCTCCAGGCTCCTGGCATTTATTTATTAAAAAAGAAAAAGTATTAAGAAACAGCACTTAAACATTTTTCAGTCGGATTCCAAAACAAGAGTAATTGGCAGATACATGGAAAAAAAAAATCCAGAATTTTGGCCAAAGAGTATCGACAGATGAGAACAGAGGGAGCAGATTTTGTATCCGCAGGGACACAGAGCCAATGAAATAAAGCTGACTTTCACAACTAGTTGTCTAGACAATCAAGAGGCTTCTTACAGACTGATGCTTCTGTTTAATAAAGAGGCCAAACTGCTTGAGTCTGCATGAAGCTGTAGGAAATAAAAAGTAAAATTCCACAGAGTGGTGCAAGAGCAGTATAATATAATTACAGGGGTTTCAGAACACAATCTTTATGAAAATGGGCAGCTTTCCTAGCCAAAAGACACCTTCTGGTGTCATTTGTCAACAGCTGCTTTAGAAACGTGAGCTACGCTACAGTGATCATTCATAGGAAGCTTTGCTGTCATTAATGACCAGGTTTTTTCCACTTGCTCATTTTGCTCATTTGAAAACAAGGAGCTGCACTAGAATTCCTTTTCTACCTCAACACCACCCGAGTCTACATGGGTGCTTTAACAGGAACATGGCATGACTATTATTCTTTCTGTAAATATAGGTGAGCAGCACCTATCGTGGCATTTCCCCCCAGGTAGCTTCACTGCTGACTTGGAGTGAAGAAACATCTCTAAGGGAAAAGTGAACTCAAGTGAAAGTTGCAATCATCATTACACCATGACGTATGAAGAACTTCAGTTCTTACAAAACAAAAGCAGAAATAAATCAGCTCATCATCAGCTATTCATCCTGAGATTTAGGAGTGTTTATTACCCTGCTGAATTCTGCCTCTTCCTCTTTGGCTGGCAAAACACTTATTCTCTTCAAAGACTGCATTTTGCTAGTGTGTCTCTTCAATTTATTTTATTATGGTTTTTTTATATTAAAACAAACAAAAAAAGGTTTTGTTTGCCAAACTGAGCAGAAAATGTTGTCTGTATCATCTGGGTAACTGACCACCAGTTTCCCAAGTCCAACTGCCTTTCACCGAAAAAACTACCCAAACAAGACACAGGACCTGAGTGCTGTGTAATGGAATACGCCACATATGGGAAAACACTAGACTGCACTTAGTATTTATATGTTTTTAGCATTCTTGGAAAGGATATGTAATTACTGTGCTCTTTCTCTGAGTTTGAAGCAATGCAGTCTGTGCTGGAGTTGTAGTACTGCTAGAACGAACCAAGCTCCCATTACAACTTAGAAGATGTGTCCTGGGAGATCTGTATTTTCACAGTTCCTTCAGACAAATCACAGAAGAGCTCAAAAGCACATCAATATGTGCTCAAAAGCACAGAGAGCTCCATGTGGGCAGGGACAAATAGGTGTGTGGTTTCAAGAGTACACTTCATTCCTTCTGCAGTTTAGAGGCATGTGTTTTGTTTTGCTTATTTACTTCAGTAATTCCTCTGGGTGACTGAGATTTTGAAATCTAAGGCCAAGATCAGCAGCCACAACGGGAGTTGCTGGCGTCTTTGAAGGCAGGAGGTGGAAGGAGTGAGTTCCATTCCCTGCCAGCACCAGTCGGGTTTGGGAGCAGCCAAGCCAGCCACCCTGTCAACCTCGTGGTGCAGGTTGGGAACCAACCAGGAGGACTCCCTTCAGAAATGGAAGTGCCCATCCTTCTTATAACTAGAGGCTTTCACTTTTTTTCTCTCACTGGATACAAAGTTTGCTGCCAGCCTGCACACAAAACCTTCCCAGGTCTAGCGGACCCAGAACTTGCTTACACAGACTCTGTGGTTACCCCTCTGCTGCAAAGAGAGTAACACTGAAATGAGCACAGGGCATGTTAAAGGTAAAGTACTGGTGAAACTATGATTTCTGGCTTGAATAAATCTCCCAGTAATTTGAATATTTGTTCTACTCTGATTTTTGCTGTTCCAAATTATTCTTTTCCCTTATTCTCCCAGTGGTTTCATAACTTGGCAAGTCCCATTTAGCAATTACCCTTTGTCTCGTTCTAAAAAGGAAGGCCAGGGACTTTCTGTCATCTTTTAGGTCAGCTGGCTCACTCGCTCTAAACATGGCCTGAAAGCATGGGATGAAATCTGCACACCCAGCCCCAGGAGTGCACTTTTGTGGAGCTGGCTGTCTTCGGGAACAAAGGCGAAACCTGTGTCCAGCTGTAGACAGAATCTGGACTCTGGTTTCCAAATGTTACTCAGTAGCTGACGACCTTTGGCAAGCAAAACAGACCCTTTTTATACTATCCTCAACGTTTAAAAAGCAGTAATAAATAGATGATAGCCTTAGAGGTGTGATTTATTTGTTTTACGAATCACAGAAGAGTCCATAATTCATAAAAGATTAAGGCTGAAGCAAGTTGTATGGCTCTTGCATTACAAGTGGAGATTAATGTCTTATTTCATGAAGCACCATCATTAACTGGTCTGCATTACAGTAGTTTAACGTTAGTGACAGGAAGAATTGACTTTTAACATTTCTAAAATATTCTGCATTCTGGTTTGTCTTTGCCAGGGGGAATTCTCTCAGACTTGAGAGATTTTTAAAGGGAAGAAATCCTATCTATCTCAGCGCTACCCTTCTCACATACACCTGCACCCCACATTACTATTATGGGGATCCCGAAGATCAGCAGGACAGTAAGGACAGCTTTCTCTCCACATGTAGATTGCTTCAAGGCTCTTGAGACCTTTCATCATGCTGAGTCACACTGAGATGACTTTCCTTCATTGGAGTAGCTCAATTTACAGCTCATCTACCACGACAGGAGTGGCTTCTGCTACAAATGCACAGCAAAAAGCCAGAATAGCTCTTCTCATCCACTGTGGCTGCTCCTGTTTCGATCAGAGCAGAGTGGCTTTCTTTACCTTTTTCAGGGCTTCTCCCTTTGCAGGGTCATAATTAGTTAAATCTTGTCTTTCATGGGAACCATCCTATTTATTTTTGAACCACGGATTATGTCTGCAAGTGACTTTATCTTTCATTGTAGCGTGTCATATCACAACAGTACAGTATTGAATACAATGTAATTTACTAAAATCTATTAAAACCCTCCCATTTCAGAAATCCATTACAACCTTCCTTGTTGTTATTACCATCTCCAAGAATGCCAACGCAACAGGAGAATTAACTTGATGAACAGTCCTGCAAAATGTGCCGTTACAAGCTGTTTCTAAAACATCTTTCAAGACATCCCCATCAGCTCATAGATTCTCTTTGGTTTTCTTTCTTTTCTAGAACTATTTGCTGGCCCTTAGTTGTGGTAAGCGATTATTTGTGCTTTCAAACAAACTCCATGAAAAACGTTTTTCAAGTGGAGATCAAAGAGCAAAGGCAAACATAAAAGCAGTCTTATAAAAACTGTGTATTAAAAAACCTAAGCTCCATCCATATGCCAATTACATCCAAACCTCATGGCCCTTTCTCTGTGAGGCTTCTTAAAGGTGACAGAAATGTCAGATGAAACAAAAAAGGGACGCATTATGGAGAGGGAAATTATCACAGAGATGGGAGGTGGCTCTCAGTACCCTTCGACTGAAGAGTTCTGGTTGGGAAGTGCAGCTCTGTAGAGCAACGCTTGGTGCACAAACTGTGGTCCCCAGTTACTACAGGCTGAGGGCTACAATCATTTCTAATGGTGGCAGGTGATGTTAAATAGAGCTTCCGCAAGCTGGGGGCCACAGGGTGCCCTAAACCTACGCAAGCATGCAAACTCTGCAGTCTCCAGGAGGGACAGTCTTCTCCAGGAGGACTAGTTTTGCTCTCTCAGATCACACGCTTCTAAAATTCACATCTGAAATGAACTCATGTACTATCCTCCTATGATTTCCTCTAACAACTCTCCACCCAGACTGTTCATTCTTTTTTCACTTCTGCCCATGGTGGGAGGGATGGTAAGGCACAAGCACAAAGATTTCTTCATAGAGCATAAGGTTACTGACCACTGAAGACCCCAGCCACTCAGGTATCTGGAGTAATTATATGGTATCAGTGCCCAGTGGACTTAGGCAAACAGCATAAAAGGCTTCAAGAAGGGCAATTATTTTAAATAATTAAACTTCTAGCACTTGCTGACGAAAGTCAGTCCAGATTGCGCTGCCATCTCCATGCAACCATAGCAACTTCTTCCTTCCACCGTGTCCCAGATTAATGCGAACACCTGGAATCAAAAACCTGAGGCTTGCGAGCAAGGTACATAAAACTTTATTGATCCTTCGCGTATGGCACGGATCCAGTCACACAGCAGTGATTCGCTTTCCAAAGCCCTGTCTCAGCAAGGAGCAGTGGTGGGATCTCTGGAGACCCCTCTCTTCTTTGACTGCTTCAAAGTCCCAACCAGGAATATTTAAAGGAGATGATTACAGGAAATTACACATTCCTTCAAGAGACGTGAGCCTTCATCACTTAGAGTTTAGCACATTAATATTTTTAAAGATAGTTCACCACTGAATATGTTTTTGTCTTGTCTATTGTTTTTTCTCAGGCTCATTTCAACACTTTAAAACCCCTACATGCTGTTAGGGTTCAATGGCAGCAGCCTGTGGGCAATTAAGGTTAAATTTTAGCCTTGGTCATATGTGACTGCTCCTGTAAATGTGGTGAAACACAGTTGGAGCACATATCCCCAGAGAGTAAGTAGGCAACGCTTTAAGGAAGCCATGGAAAGATAAATGGATGCAGAAGAGGCTCTGGAATTTTGCTTGAAATAATTTTTGCTTTGCTTTTAATGATCAAAACCATTCCTCCCACTGAACCACATAAAAAAAATAGTATTTGTGTCTGTGCCAAAGGTGGAGCATAGTGTAGACCCACTGAAATAAAAGACAAGTGAAAAATTAATGAGAAACTGGAAACCAGCAGCTCTCACCCTGTGAGCAGTAGTCTTTTATATACTTCTTCCACAGCGAGTATCTCGATAGGGCTAAAATCACAGTAGCTCCTTTGACTTCAAAGGAGATACACCGCTTGGGAAGCAGAGAAAACAATGTGGAGTGCGCTGCACCAAGGCTGCACAACTTAGGAAGAGAACCCCTAATCGAGCAATTCATCACCCAAGAGAGGAGGGAATATTTTCATTATAAAACAGTTTTAAGTAAAGAGGAGAAAGCTCCACAGGTGATCCATCTTTGACTGAGAACTCATTGCCCCAAAGGGGATGTGGCCTGGACCTTTCGCTATAATTCCTAGGGTTAGAAACACACAGACATGTACAACAAAGAAGACTGAGAGATGCAAGCATCCTTCTCCTGTAAACCCTTCACTCTCCAAGTTCTAGAAGAAGAAACTAGCAGTCTGAGACTGCCCTTTCCCAAAGTGTGCTGACACCCATCTCCACAGGCATGTCCTAGAAGGGTCTTCCTCCCCTCCCCCCAGTAACTGCAAAGAACCCACTAAATAATTGCAGTTTTTAAACCTAACTATATGATGTTTAAGACACCAGTTCTTCATGCTCTTTGGGGAAATGTTAATGAAATAAATGGAAACACACTCTCTTCTTATCTGTTTAGCAGTCGTGCAGCAAAGCTTTCCCCAAAAATGAGAATTTATGGGGAGGAGATCACAAATCACTGAAAATATTCATGTGTATTCTTTTGTTGTTATTTATGAGCCAAAAGAAGCTGTCACACATGTAACATGGAACCAGAAATCCAAAGGCTTTTCCTGATCTGGTGTCTTTCCTTGTACATCTATATAATAACATTTGTCTTCCATAGCATATTTAATAAATTCAATCTATAGTTTTGAAATGATGCCTTTGCAACCTAGGGAGTTCATTATCACCTGCTCACTGTAAGTAGTACCTCTCTAAACCCACCATTTCTTAGGAGTTAGATATATATAGTGTTTTAATTGCCTATCGTTAAATGCTGTAACTTTACTGAATATTCTCTGTGAAGTCTATGGGGCCATAACTTCCTCCTCTGTAATGAACGAAGTTCACATGGCAGCACTGGCAAAATATTTTTGGAAGGCAGGGAGGTCAAAATGACCTGCACTAGGTCTGAGCAAGACCCTGATTTGTGCCGATCTGTTGAGCTGTGAGCATTGCCATGACAGGAGTCAGCTTTGTTGCATCACTCTCATCCCTGGCAAAGGAAATTTCTGCTCATGTCGGATACTCCTGTGCCCAGCTGAGCTCCTCAGCCTAGACCCCCTGTAACCTCACCTCTGCTGCACCCGATCTCAACCGACGTGCTTCTCTGCCATCGCTCCGTGCATTTTAAAAGGCTCTTACTTAATGAAACCTCCCAAACTCATCTTGTTTTAACGGAAATAGAAACAAAGTAGGTGATTGGGTTTGCAGGGCCTATCCGTGAGTCAGTGCAGGAAGAGAGAAGCAGGACATCCTTGACAGCCCAGCACTCCGTGTTCATACCATCAGCCATGACCACGGCAGTGACAACCAGCTCTGCTCCAGCACCGAGGAGGTTTCTGCATGTCCCTCAGCTTGGTTTGCCGTGAGCTCTGTCCTACTATTAGGATGATTGCCTTCCTACTATTTTGGCACTCACACCTGAAGCCACTCAAACTCTTGCTGCAGCAGCTCCTGGCATGGTGGACACCTGCAGGCTCACTCTCCTCTATTGATTTTTATAGCACTTGCAGGAGCAGCAGCACCCTTGGAACCTCTACCCCCTTGTCAAAGTAGGTTGAAATTGAGCAACGAGTCCAAAAGTTATTGGGGAGGGGAGGAGGATGTAGACAGAGACGCACAGACAGTACGATTGCATAAGCCTCGTTCCCATGAGAAACCAGGCTGAAAAACAAACTGTCCTAACATGGATTCTCATAACTCTGCCTAGTAAGTAGGTCATGCCAGGTCTCAAACTCGCGTAACTTTGCCTTTATCACCAATGGGCTCTCCCCTAGGAGGCAGTGCTGGGTTTGGCAGATTTGTCCCCACATGTTTCAGCTCACCGAGATATCCTTAAGGAAAAGAAAAAAACAACAACCAACCCTTCTCACGGGTTGATACAATGCAACGGCAAAACCCAGTGCAGACTTGTGCCACAGCAAGATTTATGTTGTGGGGCACAATCAGTAGCTAAACTATGAGGGAACAGCCATGACACTGAGCCCACCTGTTCCCACTGCTCTAGGAGATCAGGGGATCTAAAACCATATTCTAGATCTCTAATGTGTCTCTTCTTCCCTTGAAGTAGGAGAATCTTTCCCATTAACATTAACGGGAACTATGCGTCTGCCCTGAAAATAGAATGGGCATTGTGCCCGTTACCAAGAAATAAAATCTTTGCATGCATGCTGCAGAGAAGCACTCCTTAAAATAATCTGTCGAGAAAATATATCAATAAAGGTAGCCTTTCAGTCTAATTCTGAGGCCTCACACACTTCTCTATGCATTTCTCTTCAAGCTCACGAACAGAGCAGGCCTACTAAATATCACCTACCCTTTTTTGGAGAATAGTACTAGACAAAACCAGACCATTTTCCAAATTGCTGGCCCCAAATTGCTTGCCCCTAGGCAAGGACCAGGCATCTGGTCATCAAGTAAGCCAGGACTCCAGGAAGTCCTGCTGTCAGAGGAGCCCTGAGCCCTCCCAGAGCTGCGATCTCTTTGCCTGGGAAGGGAAACTTCATTTTACAACTCTTCGGTGCCCATATCAGCTCCCATGTGCTAGAGGGGCTGTTCTGCTGCCTTCCCCTGACCACGTCACAGCTGAAAGGGAACCAGAGGCAGCATTTAAAAAGTTTGCACACCAGTATGTAGAATAGGAAAGATTGCTACAGCGTATCAAGATGTTTTTGGAGCCCTTCCCCACTGGGAATTGCAACCATGAGTCTTGTGCTCAGGCCAAATGTGAGAAGGGGTGACCCGTTTGGGCTGTCCTTCGTGCAGCTGTGTGCTTCGGTGGGGACCGCCAGGCACGCAGCTGGTCCAGGCTCCCGAAATCTTCCTGCTTTTGAGTAGTGCCTGCTGGAAGGGCTCATATGGGAATACACCAAAAAAAACCCCCACTTCACACCTCCAAAAGCTGAGCACCTCCAGGCCTTGTGAACAAAGTGGCCGTGACGGAAAACCAAAGTTCAAATAAATGTGATGAGAAACGCAACTCATTTCAGCATATACTTTTGTTTTTCCTTACACACTGAGGAACATTTCTTCTCCTTCTTTTTCTTTTCTTGGAAACAAACAAAACGAAACCCAGCTCAGAAAATTCTCCACCTTCTGTAGTTTACCATTTGCTTTTTTTTATTCTTTTGTTGTGGGAACTCTTCACAAAACACACTGGCCATCAGACTCTGAGCATACACAAGGAAGCCCTAAATTTGTCTGCATCAGACCCTCAGCACACAGAAGGCACCACAGGGTTAGATTTACTTCTACTTCTTTGGTCAAGGGTGTGCAAAGGCCCTTCCTGAGCTGTCATGTAACATTGTTCTTATTTACTTAACATGTTCATATTTATCCCTACGAATTTCAAGGGAGTTGATCATCAAATTAACTCAGGTTTGGTCAATGGGCTCTTTCTGTAATTTTTTGTCTTTATGTCTGGTGATTCTGAAAGGTTGTCACAGAAAAGTCTGCTCTTCATACCGTCTGCTGTGTTCACATTCTACATATGCTTGCCATAACATTCTAGTGACAGGTCACAGCTTCATCTAGTGTAGCTGTCTGAAAATGAAATCTCCAGATTTTTGTTTATAAATTGGACTTGCATTTCAAATGAAAGAGCTAGTGGCTTTACTGCTCTACCCCTTGCAAATCGTTCCATGAGCAAAAACATCATAGGAGCCAAATACTCCTGCAAAAAGGGACAGGAATAACCACAATAAAAAAAATATAAAAGCATATTCCTTTTAGTAAGAATTTAAAAAAAGAAGCAAAATTCATGCACTGTTGTGTTCACTTTTGATTTCCATACCAAGTTACTTCTTTCACACATGGGGATTTGACAGGTGATATTACCTGTCTTGCATGCAGCATCATAAATGGACTTAAACCACTTTGCTGGAATAAAGGGAAAGGAGCTCAGCTGAGCAGAAAAATAAACATTGTAGAAGGATTTTTTTTTTCTTTTTAGAGCAATCAGAGATAGACTGCAAAAAAAAAAAATACCGAGGAACTTTTACTGAGATTTAGGAAAAAAAAAAAAATCAATTTTTTCAAGTTTTACCTGACTGTGGAAATAAACCGTGTACCTTCAGCTGATTCATTCCCCATAAAACTACTCTATTTTCTGTCACCTAAAAATATCTGGCTCTTTCTGAAAAACCAATGAAGAACCTGGCTCCTTTTTCTTCTCCAAACATGCCTCGGCTTGAAATCCTCCGAGCTGCGATGCTCAGCTTCTCTCCACAGCTGAGAGTGTGAACAGCGAGGATAAGATTTCTCTCACCTAGTTTTAACCACTGAAAACGTGAGTATCAAGTGCAAGCTACCTCTTTAGGTGATTTTTTTGACCAATATTGAGAGAATAGCCCTTTAGAGGTGCCAATGACTATTGAAGGATGATTTAGACTAAACACCTATGTGGAGGTGAGATGAATCCCACCCACAGAGTTCTCCTCTTCCTCGAGGCCAATTAGATATAAATGGTGCTTCACAGTGATCTAGTTTCAAGACTTTGAAACAAGGCTTTCAGTCAAAAATGCAAATTCAGTGAAAACAAGACCTTTTTGTGGGAAAGGGCCGGTTTCTGATCCTGTCTTAAGAAGATATTTAGAAGAAAACAATAGGTGTGGTTTCTACATTTTCAAAAAGCAAAATTTCCATTTTCTGTTTGAAATGAGTCTTGCGTTTGAAATTCACATTAATGTGCAGTCATTTAAAAATAAAGGGTCCACATAAAAAAGAAATCATTCCATTGGCCCAGCCCTTCCCCTTGTATTTAAATCGCCAATCTGCAAAGAAATTTCAAATTTTTCCTTTCATCCTGATTTAGATGAGAAATAAAACAAAACTAAATCAAGCAAACTATCAAAACTTCAACTATCCATTTGGGAAAGCAGCGCAGTTTCTAACACGGTTTTAATGCTTCATCTACAGCTGAATCACCCCAAGCTGAAAGGGTTGAGCTGACTTCACTTGGGTCAGGGAAATGCTGCTGCCACTGCTTTTCATTGCCCTTTTGCTGTTCATTGCCCAACTTCAGCCCCTGTCACGGGCACCGCATTTGGGTGACAGGGTGCTGCTGCAAATGCATCACCCGTAAACACCGTGAGAGGTGCTGGGCACACACCAGACTGTGTTTTGCTCATGATCTGAGCCACAAGGACTTGGCCCAGGTCCCACCTGGGTGCCAAGCGAGCAGGTCAGCAAGGAGCAGAGCTCCAGCTCTGCCTCTCTGCTTGGACTTAGCGCCTTGCTGACACGGTCAAATAAATGCTCGAACAGAAAGGCCAGCAAACCGTTTAATGGCTGCCCAAAACCCAGAGGGAAGATTTGCCTGTGGCTGAGTTTATACCAGGCTGAGTGGGAGATTTTGGCAAAGCAGCCTCTGGTTTCACCTGGTCAGAGCAGAGCTGTCCTGTTCCTTGCAGACACAGCTTCCACGCCACAAAGTCCCATAGTGCCCTTTGAGCTGTTGCTTCCCCTTCACGCAGCCGCACGAAAACCAGTATTGAAAAAGAGTTAACATCTCAGCATGAAACTAAGCTGTACAACATATGCTTTTAGCATTAGAAAGAGGAAACAGTTCGGGGAAAAAGATGCAGACCTGGCAAGTTTTTCTTTGTGGGGTAGGGGGAAAAAAAAAAAAAAGAAGAAGAAGAAGAAGAAAAAATGGTGAAGAGTTTTGTCTTTCTTCAGATGGAGAGGGGAGCAGTGAGGCTGAGGGTGCAGATCAGTGCCTGAGAACCACTGCTGCTGATCCTGCAGGGTTTATCTGGCAGCGGGAGCTGCCCCATTTCTGGTGCTGGGTGCAGGCTCGCTTGCCTGGTGACAGCCCATCCCTACAGCAGCCTCCTCGGCCTCGTGGCCGCGAGCCGGGTTTTACAGCGCTGTGCAGACCAGTGCAAGGAACAACGCTCAGGAGGACGCAGAGAGGGGCTGACAACAGCTGTGATGTTCCGTGTGTTCTTACACGGTCCCCAGCTTGTGCACCTACGCAGAAATCTCAGCTTTCATTTATTTCAGTAATTAGGTTAGGAGGGTGTTTTGGCTACAGAGAGGGACTTCAAAATAGTCATTGTGTAGATTCCAAAAACAATAAGCAAATAAGTGGATTTTTTCCTTTTTTTTTTTTAAACTGGGGAAAAAAATCCCTGCATTTTTTAAATTGTGTCTTGTGATATTTGAAAAGCTGGGGCTAAGAATCCTTTCACAGGAGTAAGTAAAAAGGCACCACTCAGTCCCAGAGCACCAAACCTTGTTCCCGTTTTGCCAGTGGGCCAGCACGGCTGTAGCTGAGAGTAAAAGCAGACCCACAGCAAGCAACTGCTCTGAGAAAGGAACGGGATATTGAAAACAGCAGGCCACCGCTTAATTGTTTGGCCAGTATCTTTGAGACGAGCATTGTTCACCCAACAAAGCCACCCGAGCTGCCATCTTGGATTTTCCTTCTGATTTTTAAGCAATGTCATTTGCAAGGCTCCTAATTAATGCCAGGCCAAAAGCCCTGCGGGGATCCTGGCTCGCAGTCGAGGGAACAGCAGAGCAGAGGCTGCCCCATCCAGGCAAAGCCCTTGGATTCGCAAACCCTTTTTTCCTAAAGGCAAATATTTCACTCTGAACCATTACAAGCTTCCGAGTTTGTGGGATCAGGATAAGAGCTTGTGTCTTGTTGCTTCTGAGAGAGATAAATAGATCATGTGGTGATCTGAGAGTTTACTGGGAGTTACACGCAGTCTCTGGTATGTCTTTAATAAGGACACAGCTCATATTTTGGATCCCCTTTCCCTCCAGCCCTCTATTCTTATCCGCCTCCTGTGTATTTGCCTGCATGTGCGAGAACACACATGTGTGCTCACACAAACCACAGACACGTGGACAAGTAACCCACTGGACTAAATCTGTTTGAAAAAGACTATCAAAGGGAATGAGCTCCTCCTCCTTGGTTGAAATTGGAAAGAAAACGGGAGTCTGAAATATTGCTGCTGATTCCTGGTAGAAGATGACGCTCTTGTGCAAGATCAGCATCTGTCTGTGCCGCAGTGTTACTGAAGATTGGCTTCCAAGTGTGGTCACTCAGCTGAGTCTCCATGCTTTTATCTTTTTAGCTCCTTTTTTTCTTCTTGTTTCAAACCATCAAGAAAGTAAGTTTTACCTTTCCACTCCAGGAAGTCTGCACTCAGAACCTCCCTGCCTCATTGGTGGCTCCGTGCTCGCAGGCAGGGCAGGAGGGGGACAGGCGAACCCCTCTGCTGATGGCGTGTCCTCATTGCCTCTGGCCACGCTCTCACGTGTTTGAGGATAATTTGCCGTGGTTCTTCATACTTTAAGGGAAATTCCCCGCTCAAATGTCTAAAATATAGATTTTTTTTTTCCTTGCTAGAAGAACTGAGGGAAGGCAGGTAGTGAAGAGTTTTGTGTGTGTGTGTATATATATATATATATATGCACACATATACATACACACAGGGAATCTGGGTTAAAAACGTTTGAACTGGCCTAGACTAATACTTCAGCATGGCTGTGGAGTCAGAACAAAGACCATTTTTTTGATTCAGGGTCTCTACGTGCAGGGGAATTGCACAAGACTGACTGTCCCTTTCTTCCTTTCTGCTCGTGTCAGTGGTACAGAATGGAAAATTTGCACGCCAGAAAAAAAGGTCGCCTGGAAGTTACATGAATCACTCTGAGGGGCATTGCCCTACCTTGCCTCCTCTAAGTCATCTCCTCTATTTCCTCTTCAAGGTATCACGTGAAAGCAAACCAGAACAGACTCTGCCATCGCTTGCTCAAGTGGCTTATTTTTATCTAGCAGTGCATATCCTCACTTCCCCCTTTTCCATAGATTAATGGCTCTCCCAAAAATCTCTTACTGAAACAGAGCTCCCTGCAGATTTAACTGTGTCTGCACTGACGACATCTTTAAGAGTCAAACAACTGACTTGCTCTCATTTTTCTTAAATGCTGACATTTTCATCATTGGAGAGATGAGGGAGAAAGCGGTGGAAAAAAATCATGTACTGTCACCTCGGAAAGTCTCTCTTGGCACCACAATTGCTCTCATGCCTCTGTTTCCAAAATAAGGCTGGCCCAAACTGAGCAAAATTAGTCAGTTTATATTCAGCTTTTCTCCATTCCCTTTTCTGATGAATTTAATTGCTTAGAATTTTAGCTGGCAAGGGTCGAATGAAAATTGGTAGAGATATCAGTAACAGACCTCTTTATTTTTTTTAGAAATAAGAAAGGTTTGTCCTCTCCTTTCACGTAATCAAAAAGCCAAAAAGCAGTCAATAATACTGTAAAAGCATAAATTGTTGGCAGGTAAAAAATCAGACAGAGAAAGAAATGCCAATATAAAATGCATGTGGCTACCCCACCAGGCAATGTGGCCCGACACCGCAGTTGGTTATGGGCCAGGCAAGACAGTATCAGTCCCTGAGCAAGGATTTTACAACCTTAACTGAGCAAGGAATCACTTCGGCCACAAAGTAACACAAACCCAGACAGAAATGTGCTGGAGAGAGGAAGATTTCTAGCCATACAGAGCACTGACATTCTCCCAACAGGACAAGTAGCAGCAGAGTATCTCACTTCTTTTTTCTGCCAGGTCTTGGTCCACTTTTAAGTGCACGCACAGCGCAGTGGTCAGCAACTGCCTGGGAGCTTTCCCTCAGCCCTGCTATCTGTACTCTCTCTACAGTCACTGTCAGAAGACGACATCGACTTTTTTTGTGTGTGTGTGTGCCTGTCCTGTGCTAACTGCAAAGAGAGGAGTGCTGGAATTAAAACAAGCAGTCATTTTGCTATTACATTTGCTATCAAGACAATCATTGCTATTAAAACTATCAAACCCCTCTGCCCTACCCAAACCAAAGCTGTTATTGTTCTCTGTGCATCCTGGCTCGGAAAGCAGACAAAGCTTTGAGAGACTTCTGACACTAGTAGAACCCTGGACATCTGAGCAGCCTGCAGTCCCAGACCTCCCAAAATTCTTTTTCTCGTTTAAGACCGGGATAAAGCGCAGCTCCCTGCTACAAGTGACAGCTCAAGCTTTCATGCCAGGCACCCTCCTTTGGTGTAACATCGTGCTCTTCCTCTTTTATCAGAGCCCGGAGCAGGTCCAAACTGGAACTTCAAACATACAACCAACAGATGTTGTGAACATCAAGGGCCCCAGAAGGCGATTCAAATCCCATGATCCCAAAAGAGGAACTTGCTTTGTGAAATGCGTTCTTGCATATCCCCACAGATACTAGAAATCTCATGAGGACAACCGAGCTGATAACATTTCCACTGTTCAGAAGGAATACTTTTCCAGTCGGAGCAAACAAGGACATTTTAGTAACTGCAAACATAAACCAGAGCCCTGCTTCAGCCATGCAACTGAAATGTTGCATCTCTGCCTAACCGCAAACCCCATCTGGATCCTGCCAACACCCTTCTCGCTCGCATTTAATTCCAGCAGCCATCAAATTGCTGCTTTGACCCAAATTTTGTCTCCCTGTACCTGCTAGTTCCACTGTGGCCACCCAGTGTGCCCCTCCTGGGGACATCTGCAAAACATCAACTGACTTTTTATTAAAGGTTTTATTAGTCAGAAGGGGCTAACTCTTTAAAAGGAGAAACTGGATGGATTTCTTTTTCCCCAGGCTGCCGAAATACACCAATATTGTCCCATTTGTTGAGGCTATTTCAAAATAAATAAACGAAGCCTGCGGGCTGGGTAGGGCTGGAGATCTACAGCTGCAGGGTGTAAAATTGGAATCCCCACCGATGGACACGCCGCAGGGCTGCTCCCCTTGCACAACATGCAAAGGAAGGAAGTTGAAAGGAAGCAATTTATGAGTTAGCTCTGAGTAATACAGCGATATGGTTTGCAATGCAGAGGTAGAAAAGCCTGTGTGACAGAGTGAATATACGTGGGCTTGTAAATCCGCACTGAACAGGAAACTAACGTGAGAAGGGGAAAAGCCGCCTGATTTTATTGGCGTGCACCCAGCAAGTTCACAGGCAGCAGCAGATGGACAGGAGAAAGAGAAGAAGGGCAGAAAGGCTGCTTTTTGCATTTTATACCTCCACCTCAAATGTTACATGAATGGACAAGCAGTGTTTTCCTTTCCTTCATAATTTCCTCTGAAGGAGGCAACTGCTGTAGAACAAAGTGATTTTCTTTAACACCCAGTCTGAGAACGATAGGATACAGTTACGTATTCAGTAGGCAGAGTCCTCCCTCGGAGATAATAGAAGGTGGGTTTTTTTCCCCTGTAATTTTGCTTATCACTCTCATTTACTTTTTCACAGTTCCTAACAATGAACAACTTCAGACGAAACAAAACACACTCAGAGTCATGCAGCTCCTACACCGAGCTGGAATACAACTATACAGCAACTTTTTCTAAAGATAAAAATGTTTAATGGGTTTTTCCCCTAGTCATCTGGCATTTTTGTCAAATTAACTTCTTGGACACAACCATGATCAAAGATGTTATAAGGCATAAGAGTAAAGACTGCCTACTGATGCAATTTTTTATTTTCTTATTTTTTAATTGAAAAAGAACCAAATCTCTGGTACCTACTTGAGTTTTGATTAATCTCTGAAGGTTCAGACAAGGTTTGGGGTATTTATTGAAACATATATAAACTTGAGGCTTTTAAGATTTGGGAATCAATATTTAATTTATTCCTGTGTAGACAGCTCCAGTCTACCAATTATTATGCATTTGTTTAAAAGAAGAAGTCTAATGGTAATTCTTCTGGCTCTGAAGTCCAGCATTTAGAAAGGTACAAGAAATGTAAATTGAACAGAGAATTTGAAGACATCTGCTGAATTTTTATTTAATTAAGGCCTCATCTGCATTTGAAACACAAATTAAGGTAAAGTATGAATTTAAATGAAAAAGAGATTGATGAATAACTTCATGGGCATTTGAGTTCTGGAACAAGAGTGCATTGTCCCTGTTTA
Organism: Apaloderma vittatum; assembly: GCF_000703405.1. NCBI lineage: Eukaryota > Metazoa > Chordata > Aves > Trogoniformes > Trogonidae > Apaloderma > Apaloderma vittatum. Next base: position 104,407 of record NW_009698696.1, on the reverse strand, counting down.
CCTTAATACACATTGAAATTATGTTATTCAAATTAAAAACACAGACTTCTCTATTCAAGAACAAGAGCATCGATACTTGCTAGTTAATCGGAAACACTTGCTCGAGAGCAATCCATATGCAAGACAATTCTTAGGAAAATTTAGCAAGGAATTGTGAAATGAGCTTCCACTCACATAACATATTTCATAGAACTGCAGTTTAGGGAAGTTTCAAGTGCTCAGTGTACCCTAACCTCACACGCATTGCTCCAAGCAGTATCTTCCTCGGGTGTAAATTGTGTGTCACAAGAAATAAGAGTGTGTTGTTTAAGGACAAAAAGAATATTAAATGCAAGAGTAATCACAGGAAATTTGGGTGTGTGTAGGTCTCTTTCGTTTTGTTTTGGTTTTTTTTCCAGATCAGTTCAATCTGAGCACAGAGAAGTTGCGAAAATTGGACACCGCAGGGACGTCCTGGTCCAGCTGAGCAGAGCAGATCCAAAAGTCCATCCTGAAACTCAAACCGTCCTGGGATCTCTCCAGCCACAGAATAAAGGATCCATCTCATTCATTATGGCACCAGAGAGGAGTGGTTATTGTGTTTTTCAGACCAGGACTTGCACCCATGCATTGAGAAATCTGTCTGGTAACTTGGCATGAGCTGCAGCAAGCCTGAAACTCCCCTGAACTGCCCAATGAAACTAGTGAGACAAGAGTTTTCTAATGAAAGCTCTAGCAGTGAAATGCACTGATTTCAAGTCGCACTTTTGCCACACTTGTTTTTTTGCTGCCATCGACAACGTTTCTCTGCCCCCCTGCCCCGCAGAACAGGACCTACTTCATTAGGGCTTAGAAGACCTGAGATTTTTATCTCTGAATCTTCTCCCACCAACTAGGCTTTAGCGATTCATATAAAATAAGCTCTGGAGCCAAAACCACAACATTTTTGCAAAAAAAATGTAAAGCGCCCCTTTTTCGTTGGTTGTCAAGATGGATAAAAGCCAGGGCGCTCAACTTGACCTGCGCTCGACCATACAGACTTTGGAACTGATACTGCCTTTCTCAACTCAAGGGAGCTTAGCTATTGATTTCAAGGGAAACACGAAAATGGAGACTGAATCTGGAGTAACCCAGGTTACTGGTCTGTTTCTCAACAAAATAAACCCCTAATTCTTCCTTCTTAGAAAGTCAAAATACCATATTGATAGTGGGCCTACACCAGGCATTTCATTAGAGAAGGTCACTTATCATTAGAGAAGGTCACTTATGAACACGTTCCTCTTCCTTTGGCAATTGAGTAGACCACCACACGTGCTGGAAGAGTACTAATACAAAAAAAAAAATTCAAACTAAAATCCCAACCCACACTATAAGTCCCGTCAGAGAACAGTGATGAACTCACGGTGTAGACAATAAAAAGAGCAGCTGTGGCAATCTCATATTCATCACTCATGTTTGCAGCTTTCTGCAGAATGTAGGAGGTACTTTGCTTCAACACCGAAATATATGTAATTTTCCCCCCCCAAATAAACAAACATTTATTTTAGTTAGATGGTTTTAATTATTTCTCTCCAAACTATTCCTTACCAGAGTCAAAGCTTACCTCAAGATGCACGGAGCAAAGACACTGCAGATTACACAGAAGCCTAAAACCTGCCTGTAAGTAAATAAAATCAACTAACTGTAATAAAAAAAAAAAGTTAATTCTAGCCTTTTGTTTGTTTCCATTGTAAAATTGCCATGGGACTGAGGAAATATAGTAGCGCTTAATTTTAACAGTTCCATCATTGTAGATTGGCTGGGTATTAATTGTGTTAATGGTGATCATACTGAATTCATTTGGTATTTATTGAGAGACCACCTGTGCACCCATATGGTTTCCATCATTATTTAGGAGTAGTTAATGGACCCATTAGGAGTTAGCAGAAAGATGTGGGCTGGCAGTACTTCCCCGAGAGTGGTAGAAACATTCTGTTGATATCTATTGCATTTTGAGCGTTTTCCAAAGAGCTATTTGCTTCTCACCAATTTTCTTTTTCTTTAAATTATATATAATCTCATCTTAGCTTTCAAGGACTCCTGAAAAAAAAATAAAATTAATATTTCTTTGCCTATGACAAATCTGGGGGGACAACCTTTAGCCTTCTGATTGTGCAAAGTATCTCTTAACGTGTTTGCTGCATAGCTCTGGAGGAAGGAGGCAATGGGAAAACTTCCAGAGATTCTAGTGGGTGGGGGCACTCGTGTGCTGGGGGGAGAGGTCGAGAGAGAGGATGGGGAAAAGGGGAAATGTTTGCCGCGACTCTAGGCCTGCAATGTGACAAATTTGCCCATGCAATGTGACAAATTTGCCCATGCAATGTGTCGTCTCAGTTGCGCAAGAGCAGAAACCTGTGGTGGGGAGGGGATGGCGGGGCAGTCACATGCGGGGAGTCAGCCTTGACTGTCAGCAGAGGAGAAGGAAGAATGCTTGGGCTGGGTGTGGTGGTAACCAAGGCTGCTTGCTGACCGCAGTGACCTCCTGCTTTGATCCACATATCTGAAAAGGCGCTGCTAGCGCTCTGCTGCTGCTCGGCGTGAGTAAACATGCGAGAGGCTCTAGCACAGAATTTCCATTTTTGGTGCCATGACAATGGGCAGATGGAGGAGCATCTGTGTAGCTTCAGTGCAAAAAGACAGCTACTTTGTTCAAACTGGTATCTCCTAAGAGGTCCAAAATGAGTTAAGGGCTTATTTCCACAGAAACTGGGAGTCTAACTCCCCGCTTTCCTCCCCCAGATGAAAATTTCAGGCTTATTTTCTGCGTATGTCCCTAACAATACAAAGTTTATGCAATCTTTGCTCTGTACTGGTGGCCATCTGTCAGCCATCTCTACTAACATTTGGGCTTATTGGCCAACTGCAACTACATTTGATAAAACAGTCGAGGTGTCAAAGGTTTTTAGGTTCATATAGGTTTTGTGAAAAATGGGTGGAGAGGGTAGAGGAAGGGGAGAGATCCCAGGTAGTGCCTATAGTGAGTACAGGAGACTCAGTCTTGCCTCAGTAGTCCTGGACTACAGAGACTGAACTCCTCAGCAAGGTTTTCTCTCCACTACAGGTGTCTGAAAGATTTTCTCCTATGTTTAAAGGACTTTAAAACTCTCTCCTTCTCACTTGCACACTTAATAAGGAAAGCATGGATGCTGCAGCTCTCGTAGATTTCAACTCAGGAAGCCACATGGTACCCATCTTGAGAAACCAAAATTCATTAGTTCTCTTGCTCACAGAAATACTTGTTTCAGTAAACAAGGAAGAGACCAAGCTGTCTTCTATTTTTGCTACAGAAACAATTAAGTTAACAGTTATTCATCATAGGCATATTCACAATGTGAATGAGGCCTGAAACAATTATTGCTGCATGTGAGGAATATAATCAAGGTGCTGTCAGTATGACTCTGGTGATTATTCATACTTATATTCACAACCTGATGTTGTTAAATGAGGCTGTGTTCTCACAAACACACCTTCAGCATTTAAAGGAGGCTCTTTTCTGTAGCTATGGAAGCCAGGGCAGACTTCAGCACACCTCCTGATGGGACCCCTTCCCATTCTAATCTGTGTGTGCTTGGGCTGTATTCCTAACCAGCCATTAATACAATATACATAGCTACATTAGCATTTTCATAATTCCCTTTTGAAGGGAAGTTCCCAGATGTTATTTACTATGCTTAGGTTAGAGGTGCATGGTAGCCTTGAAGTGCACAACCTAGATAATTCTGGGGGATATTTAAACCTAAAGATGTGCATTCGAAGGGCTTCAACTGCTAACGAGCATTCAGCCCAGTGTACAGCTCTAGATCTACTGCAAAATAGCTCCCCAAACATGTGTGAGGTCAGGTTCTCATCACCAGCAGTTTCACTCCACAGATTTGCCTCCATTGCATTGCTCCTCCAGCATGACATATCGTTGTGCCCATGTCAGCTCTCTGTGGAGATCAGAGCATGTGTATAGAGTGGGTTAGTGCACTCCAAAGTTTAAGAACAGATATCATAAAGTTATTCCCTCAGTTTTAAGAAAACTTCTCAGTTCAATTCTTTCTAACTGCTGATTTTGCTTTTTGTTTCTTCTATCAGCGATGTAAAAAAGTTACTGGCTTGAAATGCCACAGCACTGAGAAGAAGCGAGATTTTGATGCCTTCACAGCATAATCTAGCAGCTACCTGCACCTCTTCTCAGTCCTCAGCATGGTCAAAAGCCATTAATAGATGTCTCCTCAGCAGCTGCTATGAAGTGAGTTACAGCTTCAGTTCCTGCCCTGAAAGATATTGCCTTCAAAGAGAGAAGCCCTAACTGCCACCCTGCTTTTAAAACCTAAAGGCAAAACCAAACAAGAGGTTCTTAAGAGCTGAAGCACCTTTTTCCCTGGGGAAGGTCAAGGTAAGATGTTCACAAATGGGGACAATCCTGAACTAACTCACACATTCAGTGCAGAAACACTCAAATACCTTCTGGTGGGTTTGGCTACCTGGGCCTTTAGGTATAAGGAAATTTGAAAAAAAGAATGTGTCAAGATCAAAGGCTGAGGCTTAGTTGGTTGTTACAGAATTAAGTGGCATCTTTCTGAGAAGGAAAAACTTGAAACTGAAATGTTCTCTGCCATGAATTGCCTTTGATTCCTTAGAATTTCTTCAGTATGATACACCTTTAGCTTCCTTTCCCTGCCATGATTTCCTCTCACCATGTCTCATCAGTCTCTTAATAATGTTTCCTACTCTACAGGACAGTGAAGGTAGTTTCCCTGTGTGGAGCAAGGCCTGCCCAAGTGAAAGAGAAGCCAAAGAGGGTCTTTTACAATTATTGCTGCTCCCAATGGAAATTCAGCATGGATGAAAAGAGCTCGCAGATGTGCTGGATGTGGATGTGGTAGTAGCCATCTCTCAGGCCACATGGCTTTTCCCAAAGAGTGGTTCTGTGTTTAGAGGTCTGTGCTGTACCTGGTGAGCCCCTGGGCAGGGATCAGGAAAAGAAGGAACAGGCTGTGCCCATACTTCGCCCATCCTTCATGCAGCAGCGAGAGGATAAGGTGGGCACACCTGCAGCATGGTCAGGATGCTCCATCTCCACAAGAGGAGAAAGCAGAAGAGGAACCAAACTGCTCGGAGTAGGTCTACGCCACCAGTTAACAGATTTAGCCATGTTGTGTCCAGCCCTGCACACACCCGCTACCCACACTGCTTGGTCACATAGTACAGGAGACACTTCCCACAACTTTGGGTATCTCCGGTGTCTAAATATGTCTGAGTAACCTATGTGAGCCTCTGGGTAGACATGACACCGGAGCTCAATGGCTTGTGAGGCTTTGATATTTTTTGAAGCATGACTCTTCTGACTTCCTTTAGATGTCCCTCCTAGAAGGAGATATTTGGTAACCCTAGATGTGCTTGTCACTCTCCCTTGATTATACACATAGCCCAGGGCAATTAGTTCAGCAGCAGGTATCTGAAATTTAATGGGATGAATTCCACCCTGACTATGCCTAGGAGGACACAGAAAGATATTGCACATGGTCAGAGTATAAAACTCTTAAATGAGAGGTCACTAGACCTTTGGAGACATCAACTGGTTGCAATCAGCACACTCCTGCTCTGTGTGAGGGACTGAGCTGAGGCCAGCCTGTCCCATGGCTGGTCTGGCCACTGACAGCAATGTTGGGCTAAAGATTCTTCTTTATGTGGTTTGAGAATTAATACATAAAAGATAGGAGGATCTAACCCTGGGATCAGATGTGAACCAACACTTACTTGACAGTATAGACATATTTGTGAGCAACACAGACCCAGTGACACACAGCTTTACACAGGGGTTTGCCTACAAACGGGATCTAGATTCGAGTTCATGGGTTTTAGTGCTGAAACACAGCACAAAGCTTAGGGAACAGCAGGTAAGCTCTGTGGAACCAGGCAAGTAATCGCCATGAGTCTTTGATCCTTAATCTCTGAATTCAGACTCCACAGGAACTCCCCCAAACCTGAATATCTCATTATTTGTATTTATGATTAAGTTTTTTAATGGCCTTCTATCCTTCCTTCCCCTGGGTACAATCTGTGTGGCCAAAAATAATGTGAGATCTGGTCTTTCCACCATGTTTTGACTCCAAGGGAACTGAAGAGCCGTGAGAAGGTCTGATCTGATGTTATTTCAGCCCCACAAATAGCTCCCTGAGTGATTCAAAGTGCTTGCACACACACACACACAAAAAGTAAACACAAATACCTGGAATGAAAATATAAGTCCCCAGAGCCACACACACCACAGTCTGTCAGAGTGAGAAGGACTGACAACCCAGCCCTTCTTGGTGGTGTCTGATGTCTCTAAAAGGTTCTCTGGGTAACCTGTCCACATTTAACACTGCTCTCAAGGGGAAGTTTAACAAGTTGTATTGTTCCTTTTAACCAGTTGTATTCAGCTGCCTACTGCTTCTCTTCTTCCCCGTGACCTTAGCAAAGACTGAACCAGACCTCAGACATCTAAATCAGGGAAGCACCATGACTGTCAGCTACAGAGCCGGCCACAGTGTTGTACCTCTCAGCCCCCCGCTCCCCCAGGCCTTCCTGAAGGATGGCACAAATGTCCGTTGTGTCCTGTGTGCTGCTCTCGGTGAACAGTGCTTGTCCCTCTAAATAATGTGATCAGCTACAACAAAACTTAACACAGCCCATCTGCTCCCAAAGCAACTGCCTGCCACTTCTTATCCCATGCCATGCCATGCCATGCCATGCCATGCCATGCCATGCCATGCCATCCCCCTCCAAGTGTTAGTTTCTACAAAAACGGTGTCCCTACTTCAGAAAAGACACAGCCATTGTGTCTGCTTCCCCCTGCACTGAAGTGGGTCTTTCAATAGACACTGTGGGAACCCTTCTACAGCTAATTATGGTGTACAAAATGTCTTTCGTTCCTCTGCGTGGGAGGCAGCAGGTATTATTTTTGAGGGCTGTGTAAACCACCACACATCAACTATAAACTCTAAGTCATCGGCAAGGGATGCTATGCCCCCTTCATTCACTACTTCATTGTGGCTTTGTTTTCTTAAATGAATGTATCTTTATTTAGTTTTCTTTCCTTTAGACATGAACCACATGCAGCAAGGATCCAAGAATCCATCGACACAAGTACTCCTAGTTTTAAAGCATGAAGTAGCCAAATATTACAGAATAGAGAGCTTGTACTCTATGGCATGACAGATTTCAGCCAGTTTAGGATAATACTGAGAAATCTGTTTTACCCAAATAACAGAGTTATTTACAGTGGTGCCCTGGGAGAGATGGGATCTGCTGGGACTTTCTGGCTGCCAGTGACGTAAAACAACTATTTGGGTCGGAAGCAGCATGATGGGACCACTAGGCTGTAGGTCATAATACTGAAGATATTACTGTCTTTTTAATTGTTCCTATTTCCCCTTAACACAAGGACAAACCCTTTCACCTCCTTGTCTCTCCACCCAGTTCTTGTCTATTCAGTGAGCCTGAGTGTAGCTTGGGTGTAGCAAGCACCTGGTAATCTTATTATCCACATTGACCTGGGTGATCTCTAAAATTAAAAGGTCAATCAGACACAGAAGTGAATCTGGAAGACGGCATTTCCATCTGGGAAGAAAAAACTCTTTGGAGACAGGTTGCAAAGCGACAGCTCAAATTCTCCAAGTTTCCAACTAATTTAGGCCCAGGTTTTTAGCTCAAGCACATCTGGAACAACTCCTGCTCCAAACATGTGGTACGTGTCCTAGAAGAAAGTCTTTTAAAACAAAATAATAATAACAATAAAATACTAGAACAGAACCAATCCTCTGGCTTTTCCACGGAAGGAAGGCACGGCTGCTACCAAACTCGGTGCCAACAACTTTGGAAGCCCAAAACATAGTTATATAATAATGACAAATATAAAACAAATTGAAGAAAATGGAGAGTGGAGGGGAAATGCTGCTCTCCCTCTTCCTGCCTTGCTCCCTCCTTCTCTTTTCCTGGCCCACCCATGTGTAACTGACTCCAATAAACCATGAAAAGAGCAACTTGGCAGCAGCTGGCACGTCAGACCTGGGCAGATGCCAGCCAGGGGGCTCCCACTCTTTTGAAAGTTGCATTTTTCATATTTATTTTTATATATATATATGTATATAATGTATATGTGTCAGTCTGAATGGCTAAGTGAGCCCCTGAAACCCAGATAAGCAATGGCAGCAATTGGCACACACCCTGCACGTTCTCCAGATCGAGTCCCATTGCTATGTCAGGCCAACCCTCTAATGACGTTCTTATGCAACTTTGTTTTAGTTACAGAGATTCTGAGTCCTTCTTCTTTTAGTCAGTAGGAAGCTTTCAGCTGATTATGAAGACCAGCGTTCTGCTATAAATTTGCCAGGCACATGAAGCTACAGCATTTGGCTTTCAGTGTCACAGGCAGGAAGATTGCTCTGTGCAATCAGAAGCCAATCAGATTTCTCTAGATAGAACAATCTGCCATTTTCTTATTTGCATCTGTTATTTATTCTGTGCAGTATCTTTTTACTGAGGCCACACTTGATGCTTCATGAAAAGGGGAAAAAAGGACAGTCATGACCCCAAAGAAATGCCTAGTGCGATGCTTGTTGCTAACTTTTGAAAGCAGCAGTAAGATCTGCGAAGTAGGGGGTCTCTTTGAACCAGACGTGCAGTGATGAGGTCCCCTCAGGGAACAAAAGGTTCATCTGGGTTATCAGTGCTAGAGGCTGGGGCAGCAAGGAGGGTTGCTAATGTCATCTGGACAGGAGCACAACTCTGCTAAAGTCTTTGGTTGCACCCTGGTATCACAGTTCCTCCATTTGTTTCAAGGGGAACCAGGGCCTGGATCTGCTCAAGCCCATCTTGGAGTTACACCAGCATAAGCATTGCTTTTTGCTTTCCTCACCCCTGCAATGTCTTTAAGCATCTGCCCCATGCGGGCATTCAGCCACGTCTGAAAAGAAGACTCTTCAGAAAAACAGTGTTTTCCTGTGTCTTAACTTGATCTGGAAAATGGAGCCCAGACTCCAACAACTCAGCAGACTAAACATCAGAATCTATTATTTCTTCTTTTGTTTTAAGACTCACATCAGCGACTGAGAATGGAAAAAACGTGTGAATCAGGTCATTTCCAAGTTATGTGATTCACTCCGATAGGATGTTGCATTTCTTTGTCTCTCTTCAAGGAATCACGTGGAACAAAACCACAACAGGCTGCTGACTTGCCATGGGGTGGGGGTGGTTAGAGGGAGAGAACAAAAGTGCCCCTTATTTTAGAAAATAATTATCATGCTTATCTTCTTCCAGGTGTCTCCAAGGCCTGTGGAGGTTTGACAGGATTCCCACGAATGAGAACTTTTGCTCACAGTTCTGTTCCAGTATCTCTTTCTCACATGTAGTAGAGCTGGAGGCTTGTGGTTGAGTGACCTCAGCATCATTGCGAAAGCAGTTTGCTTGCATTATTCTCACAACACGTGCTTCCATAAGAAATACCACTCTGTGCCTATTAACTCTTTCCTGGGAGGCAAAATGCCGAAAAAACACAGACCTGGGACACAGATGTCTCTCAATGGAACCCATGCTGGACTATTCCAAGCATTTGCCCACATCACATGCTTTCCAGGGTGGAGTTTCTCCATCTCAAGAGGGCAGCAGTCTTGGAGAGCAGCGCATGGTGGCACCGTGGGTGAGAGTTCTGGGAGGAACGTGTGCTGCTTTTTATCAGATGCGCTACAGAAATCTGCCCCTGCCCTCCAGGATAAGATGCTCTGCACAAGCAGAGCCCAGCACTGACCTCATGGTGTCTGTTTGCCGGCCCAAGAACACCCTGATTCCCTTAAAGCTATAATGGGCATCTTCTCAGTCCTATATATGTTAGGAGTGCATGAAGAGAGCAACAAGAGTTTTGGATGAAACAGATTTTTCTCTCTCTATAAAAGCCGAAATACTGAGGGAGGGCATAAAATGGAGAAGTCCTACCCTCTTTAAACTTCTCTATCAAGTGTATGTTTTCTTCTCACAGCATTGTTTTCCCTTCCTCCTTTCTTTGAATAGAGGGGCCAGAGGTAGTTAGAGGAGAAGTTGACCTCTCCTTCCTTGAGACCTCCTTTGCTACTGGGAGAACACAGTCCAGCTAAAGTTCGTCACCACCACAGGCTCTGGACACTGGGGAGAATAGCTTGTAAAATTGTCTTTCCGCATGTTTGCAAAGCAGTTAGCACAGCAAGGATCTGATTGTATTACTGCAGTGCTGATAATAAATATTGCTACTAATGAAAGCAGGAAGAAATTGTTGCTGCATGAGAATGGCAAAATTTGCTATTGCTATTTCCAGGTATATGGAGACTGGGTTGAGAAATTCTTTGCGTGCACAGTGTGGTGTTTGGAAAAGATTGCTTCCAAATTCTAAATGAGGATGTGTGGAAGCAATCTTTAATGCGTTCATTTCAGGTTTGGTGCAAAACCTCCTTTATACTGAGAGACAGAGTCCCACTGCAAATCTACAGGAGTCCCCAGCGGGAAGGGAGCAGTGAGTAAATGCCATAGGACAGGGCAGGCATTCCTCCTTGCAATTCTGACAGTGAAAACAGCATAATAATACTCCCTACTGCCATGCAGGGGAATCTTGTTCATTTAATCAAGTCCTCCCAGTGCACTGGAATATAGATATTTCCCAAGGGATGACAATTTCAGACAGGAGACTCCCAGGAGCAAGAAAGCAGAGTCAGTAAAAAGATGGGAACACACAGTAACTGATCACCATGCACGGCTCCAGGAGGAAAGTGTCCCTGCCACGTAACATAGGTTGTCATGTTTCACAGAGTCCTCATCTGAACACACTAAGCCTTGTTGTTCATGTCTGGATGAAGTCCAGGTGTTGCAGAGGGCCAGACCATCGCCTCCTCCAAGGAGCACCCCTCGTTGGGTGGGTGCTGAGCACTCCGAGGGCTCCCGGGGCCATGAAAACTTCACGAGCCACAGGTGCACTCCTGAGCGAGGAAAGCTCTGTGAGCCACTCTCCCCTCTTGAGTCAGGGTGCTCACTGGCTGCCAAACCATACGTGGTGATTATGCAGTGTGGACATCTCGTCAGCTGCTACGATGAGGCCTTCTGACTCACTTCCACTTGGAATCTGGATGACAATTTGGTTTGAATTAGACATGGGCAAAAGCCAAACCCCTGGATCTGAACTTCCTCAGATTTTGGGAAGACTCCAGTCTGGATCTGAGCTTAGCACATGGCTCTTGCACAAAGTTTAGAGCCAAAGCCTGGATCAGAATATTCCCAGAATATTGGGAAGCTCAGGGCTCATCTTTGATGCTGGAATCATCTCAAGCATGGGTTTTCAAGGATGAAATACTGTCCTTATGTTAGCTTACTCTTTGTTTTCTTTTATAGCTGATGTTTAACAAGTGCACTTTTAGCTCTGCAATTGTACCTTTTCAGTTCTTGCAAATGAGAATAAAAAGGAAAAAAAGAAAAAAAAGAAAAAAGATGTGTATGTATATTTCAACTGGAAATGCACCTTCTTTTGAATTTGCTACTACAAACATAGGAGGCTTTTTGACTGCAGAGCATGACTGTCGTGTCCCATTCAAAAAATTCTGGGCATAATTCCCTTGCTCTGGCCACCAGTGACTTTCAGCACGGGACTTCTGAATGTGAGACCGTGACTGCAGTGAGAGCTCCTCAAGCATGCGTTGCCCCTGAGCCTAGCCTTGTACGAATCCTTCAACGAGAAGGAAGAGACTGCAGAGTAACAAAATTCCACTTTCAAGCTGCTCAGAAGACACAGTGCGAACAAACAGCCCCCCAAAAGGCGAGATCTTGCAATGTGAGAAGCTGGTTCTCAGGTCCCAGTGAGCTGAGCCTGTGAAGTGCGGTCAGGCAAGCACGAGCAATCCCACAGAAGGTGTCCCTTCGACCGTCTGGAAAACGTCGAGCTGCCTGCCGCGCTGCGCTGAGGAAAATCTCAGCTCCAACAGAAGGCTCTGTCAACACAGCACCGTGTCATTACCCCCAGGTTTATACACTTCAATTGACACCTCTCCCTTGTCCTACAGATGTTGTGCTACATTTAGGATTGAGCCTCTAACAATACAGCTGTTTGAACACATGTGCATTTTCCACTCAGCAAACCGCAAGAATAATGCAACAGGGTTACAACGTTTGGATCCTAGGGCTAGAATGAGAGAAGCAGAAAAGGTGTTTCTTTGGGAAATCTCTGTAGTTTCTCCTGTAGTTTCTCTCTTTCTGATTTTATTCACTGACTCGGGCCATGGGGAAGGTAAAGTCTGATTGATATTGCAAGTGACAACTGAGGCCTTGAAATCATTTCCTCAGTTCGTCTTCAGGAGGTGTTAAGCCCAGAGCGCTTTGCTAGTTCTAGAGAAGAAGAGTAGCTTCAAGTTTTATTTGCAAAAATCCAGTTTATTCCAATTCCTGTTAATCCATTGTTACTTGTGAATAAATTAGAGCCTGCCCCAATAAAGGAGTTTAAAAAGGAGTTATCAGGTATGCTCAGAAGGGAAAGATTTTATAATATTCTTTGCACTTTTGCTGTTATAGGATATGAAAATAGATGGTTTGGTGTCTCCAGGAGTGTCACAAAAACATTGAATGCCTTTTCTGTGACCAATAAAGTACAGAAATTGGGGAGACTCACACAAGCAATTTAATAAACTGAAGTGAGACCCAAATTGGGCTTCTTAAGGAACATGAGACCTCAGGTATCACTGTGTCATTACCATGGGCGTCATTGCAGGTACCTTCAATTGTTTGACTCCTGATTTACATCAGTTGGTGTAAGATGAATTGCACTTCTTTTTCATCTGATCAACATCTGGGGTTTTTTTTGAAAAACAGATGTGCACAAATCAATCTGATTAATGTGCTTGATTCTGCAATTACTGCAGGATAAATCAGCAGTGCACTAAAATCAACATGGTGCCCAATGTATCCTCCTGCACCTTCAGTGTACAACCTCACTCGAGCTAGATTTTTGCTTTGTGAAACTTTTAGATACAAAATGGCCAGTTAAAATCCCCGGTGCCAGGACCTGGAGCATTTCACATGACCTGATGTGGAGTTATCACCAACTAAAAGTGTCCACTTGGGGCTGCAAACTTCAGACAACTATGAAAGAAGGGAAAATGTAATACCTTTACAAAGGCTGCAGGCTATCTCATTTGTTAACAGGGCAAAGAATTGCCCTTCTCACAAAGCTACTCAAGCTTCTTAAATATTAACTGGTGTTTTCAAAGGAAAATATAAATACATATATAAAACATGAAAATATAAATAAGAGGATAAAAATATAAACAGATCATATATAAATAATATGAAAATCTAGCCTGACTCAAAAGAGACACACCTTCGTTAAAGCAAAGAGGGATGCCACTGATTATCTGGTGGGAATCAGTCCCTGTGTGGCATAAATCAGCGAGAAAGCCCAGAACAACATGTTTTCCTTGAAGGTCTTGCTGCTCCAGGAGGCAGAAGCACCACAGGAATTAAAACGACTGAAGTTTTTCATTACAGATTGGGTTATGACCTATTTTTTCATCCATGTGAGGAGAAAGGGGTTTGGAAGATCCTCACAGATCCTCCGCTGCTCACCTGAGCCCGGTGGAAGGTGCTGTTTGTATTGCCCCATGGTGTGAAGAGGCTTTCACACCGGCGGACGTCACTGCCGTGTGCCCAGCGAGGGCAGCTCAGTTTGTGCCTCTGCTCTCCATCCTCCTGGGAGCTGGGACCCTCAGCCTGCCCGGCTCAGCACAGCTGATGTTCCCTGTGATGGCCGCAGGAGCTGCTTGTTGTAGATTCTGTGCTGATATTTTTATAAGAGGGAGTGATTAAGGTGGAAAAAAAATTGAGGAAGATATTTTTCCCCCTCTTATTCATTCTGTCAAGGCTGCCCTTCATCAAAATTCAAATCCACATCCAAACCTGCATTTTCCCCAAGTCGGGGAGTGTTTTGTGCTGGAACCCATCAGTTGTTTTGGGGTTTTTTTTGTTCCTTTTTTTTTCAGCTGAAACCTAATAAATGTGCTCTATAAAAAAGAGTTCAACCAACATCTGGAGGCAGATAAAAATTCTCTAAGCTACTGTTCCACAATCTTAGAGATCATTAGTACTGCAGAACATCTATACAGGATATTTATCTTAAGCTTGTAGTAAAACAAAAACTACCGTGCCAAATTCAGAACAATCTTTGATGAAAAGAAATGCCTCGCATCAACATTAAGCTAGGGCTTTTCTAGCCAGAAAGAATCTTTTCTCTAGCCAAAGCACAGCAACTTGTAGTTACAAAACCTTAACACTAAACACAGGGGGGAAATTTATTATTTTAATTGTGAGTCTTCATCACTGGTGAGTTTAATGTGTCTTTTCCCCTTTTTCTTTTAATCACCCTCCCCCTCTCCTTGGGATGGTTTATCGCTTGTAAATTATTTGTCACATCGTTGTAATTCTATCCAGATCCTTAACTTTCTAATCATGCATCTTTTATGGGGTCTCTTTTAAAGAAGCACTATAATTACTTGCCAAGGGTCCCTGTAAATTTTATCAGGCTGTAAAATATTATACTTTAATTATTTGAAAAAAAAAATTGGAAAAGTTCCCTCTGAAAGGCTACAAGATCGATATTGCAGGGAGCAAGGCATCTTCTGCAGTTTTGCATTTGTTCCTGCTGTATACCTCAGAAGCCTTCCAAAGTCTCCCACTTCATTCAGTGCCATGGGAAAGCAGTATCGGAGAAACTGGCCTTTGATTGAGATGAAGAAATTGCTTACTGCATGTGGAAATGAGCTGGACCTTTCTTAGAGGAAACGGAACTTTTCTTAGGGGGAGAATTCTGTTTCTATACAAGTTTTGAAACTATCATCTTGTCAATTCATTTAGTTTTACTAGTAGCAAATAACAAAACACTAGTCGTATTTCTACAACTATAATTTCTACTAGCAGTAGACATTCAAGACTCTTTTCTGTCAACTTTTACTACAGTAACTGGCAGCTTCCATGATGCTCTTTTCTAGACAAAGTATGAGGAAATTAGGTACCCGTTGGTGACCTAAAGTGGTTTTTTGGAACAGGGTTGCCCATGCACTATTCCAAAACTTGGTTTGCAGTTATTTAAGTCTGTATGTGTATAAGGTGTACAATTAAATATTATACTCATCACCACTGCTTCAACTGAATGTGTGTAGCAGCTAAGCTCTTTCACATTTCTGGTAAGTATGCATGTCTTTAGACAGCTGAGCTGACATATGAAGAAATTATTTGGTCGAGGAGCACAGGAAGCTGCAAGCAAAGTAAAATATAGATCTCACCTCAGCTCCTTGCTTTTAGGGAACATTATGGGGCATTCTCAAGAGAAAGGACACACTATTCTATTTGTACAATTCCTCTTGTCCCAGGAGAAGCCCTGAGAGGGTCTTAAGAGATCCTCTTATCCTGTCTGTCCGGTGGCATTCCAAGTACTATGGTGGGAATACCCACTATATTTCCCCCCTAAACAGCACCAGGTAAGACTTGTCAGCACTCAGACAGCTCAGGTAAAGGAACTCTTAGATGGTGAACAGGCAGCCCTGTTATTTCCCAGGTTTTCTGTAAATACTAACTAGAAGTACTTTTCCTGAATGCCCTTCCTAAAAAAGCACAATGCTAATACACCATCCTGGTTCTTCAAAGCACCCAGGATTTCATTCAGGATTCAGGCCAAGTCAACCAGCGACTGTTCATGAATGAGACAGACCTTGATAGTTACTTACAGTGGTTGTCGACCGCTTGAAACCGTTCAATAAGTATCTCCTATAAACCACTCATGCGTAAATATAAAGCTGTCTCTATATGTTGTTGCTATTTTTAATAGCTGAACGCTGAGAAAAGGCAGTGGTAAGAGTGGCAACCATGTTTAAACACAGATATAGCTATGGATGGTTGAATTATTCATTGCAAGCCAGGGGTTCAGCTGGAGTAACCTTTCTACCTGTAGGCAGCTTGTCCACAAAGAGATCTGTGTTTGGTTCACATCCATCTCAAACTGATACAGCCAAATAAAGAAACTCTAACAACAGGTAGCCTGAAAAGCATAAAATACATCCACTTGCAATTAACCAGACATGCTGCAGATGTTTGAAAATCAGTATAAAACTAATTTCCACACTGACATCTGGTCCTACAAGGGTCCCTGGGGACTCCTCTGCTGTTGTGTTAGCTCAGCAGTCAGGTTCATGCTCCAAGGTAGCTCCCCAAACCCTTCAGCTGTTTACCTTGCCACTGTGAAAAATTTACACCCCTGCTCACGGCTGGAGGGACCCAACTGTCTGGCTTACTCAGAGACTCAAGTACCAGTTTTTCAGTCCTCCTTCAGAGCTGCCTCTCCAGGCAGGGAGGCTGCAACAGGCTGAACTGAAGTGGATTCAAACTTGGAGATAAAAAAAAAAAAGGAAAAAGGCACCATACACAGAGCTATTCTGCATCCCGAAGGACGGGCTTCGAAACGTGGAAATAGTTGCTTTGTGGAGCCTGCAAAGTTGCGACTGCTTGCAATCAGCATCGCTCCCTTCGCCAGTTACCCCAAGCCACTTCAGAACTGCTTTGGCATCGCTCTTTTATTCCCCATTCAAAACAGCTGCTTCCCTTCCATTCCTCTCAGCCGGGGCCAGCGTTTATACTTCAGCCCCCATTTACGCTCCCCTTCTTGTCTAGATTTCCTACCTTTATCTGGAGACCCTCTCTGGAGACCCTCTCTGGAGACCCTCTGGAGACCCTCTGGAGACCTCCTCTCTTGCCCTGCTTACCCACCCGCAGCGATGCAGATGCACCCAGGCAGCCCTGAGCCCCGCTGGGGCCAGAAGGAGCAAAGCATGCCGGGGCACCGCGGCGAGGGTGCCCGAGGGCAGGCAGCAGCAGGGAAGCGAACAGGCTCCCAGCTCCGGGGGTACAAGCTGTCCTGGGGGCTGGCCGACAGCTCCAAATCAGCTTTGCTCAATGGAAGGGAGATGCTTTATGTTTTAAATATTTTTTTTTTTTACATGTAAAACTTTGCAGCCAGGGATTTGGGGACTTGCTGGTTTCTTCTGGCATGCAGATGGTATTCCATCATAACCACCATTTTCCATGAGGAACGGAGAAAAGGAATTATATGAAGGAGCAGAAATAAATACTATTTCTCTCTTTGGTATATGGTTTTGTTGATTTACCATTTGTGCATTTCAACAGCTACTTTGTAAGTGGTTAGCAAACTATATTAATTTCTAGAGAGTTTAGTGATCAGTATCTATAATACTGAGAAACGAGAGTAAAATAAAGCGTGTCCTCAAATGTTATTGCTATAAATGCACAAAATGGAGTCTTATAAGCTGTAAATTAATAAAAAAGCTATAAACTCTTTTCTCTTTTCCATCCATGACGACAAAAGCAACATAGCTTCCGGTCTGTAAAGAACCATACCCCACAGTATCTCCTCTACTGAATAAAGATCCTATTTTTTTCCACATAGTAATTAAAGAAAACCCACAACACAATAAACCGAAAAGACCCTGACTTGTACCGGACTGAACACCAGAAGGTTTACTTAATGGTGATGCCCTCACACCTTGCGTTTGGCAGATGAGAGGGCAAGGAACAGGGCTCGCAGGAGGACGCCCCAGCCGGAGCTGCAGCGCTCAGCACCACCTCAAGCAGAGGCGTCATCACGAAATGCCCATCAGCTGCTAAGGCAGGCTCTATCAGATGAAATGGAAAACAAACCAGAAGCTGTTTCTCCACGGCTTTTAAAGTTAAAAGCATGGCTAAGCTTGGGTAGTTAGGACCAATAACACTCAGATATTCCCTTTGATCCCATATTCCTGCATGTCCATTAAGAAACCATCAATACCACGTGAAGGGTGGAGGGAAGGGGCAGGCTCTCTGAGGATTGGCCAAATGCTACCTTTGCATCTCTCTCAGCTCCTCTTTCCAATATTATCTTCCTGATTCTGATAGCACAAACAAGGATAGCTCACAGCAAACTCAAGGCAGCAAGGGATAAAAAAAGGTAAGAGATGCTTGCCAGGGAGGATGCTGTCCCAGGTCTGTGCCCGGCTGCCTGGCCACAGGTTTCCTGAAACACTGCACCTCTAAGTACTCTATTTGCCTCAGGCAGCTTCCCTCCATGTACTGTTAAAGAGAAACATTAAATCAACAGACACTTATACACATTGACTTGTAATTCAGCGAATGCAAGTCGTTCCATGTCTGGGTCCTAAACTGTACAGAAGTTATGAGGAGGAAAAACACAGGAACAATGGCAATGAGGTCTCCCACCTTGCCCCCTTGGATTAGGTGGGAATTTTTCTCTGTTTATTTGGGATAGAGAGTAGTGTGCAGGTTCTTCCCTTTGATATTTACCAGATTACAAAGTTTAAGAAAATATCAGCAATGTTTTGCTAGTGATTCCTAAGGAGGAGCTGTCACGGAGGTTACTGGCCAGCATAGAGGGATTAGACCATAATCAAAAATCTTAAACAGCGCAAAAAATCTGAAAAAAAATCATTGTAAAGACATGACTGTGGACAAAACATCTATGGCTGGAGTTTAGAAAATTTTTTAACAGATTCTAAAATGAATGAGCTGAGATAATAAATGAGCATCCGATCTATATGAGGTCTCTGAGTCCTTTGGCCTCTGCCACTGAGAACAGTAGATTCTATGCCACGGAGACGCTGCGATATCTCTTCCAGCTTCCGTGGCATCAGCACTGCCTGTTTTAGGACAAGGAAACCCTTATCTGAAGACCACGGTGCACAGAGGAAAATGGCACAGACAGTCAAAGCTCCATGAAGATACTGCTCCCTACTCTCAGGGCAAACTCGGCCTCGTGAAGGAGATACTAAAGCCCAGGAGCCTCCTACACCCGGTAGAAGTTTTGAGGTGACATGAACTCTGAGAGGACTCTGCAGAGGGACAGGTCTGAGCTTTCAGACGCATCAGGATGGCCCAGTTCCCTGAGGAGCAGCATCTTTCTGATGCAAACAGACCTGCAGGGCTGAGAAGGAGCAGAGCTGAGAGTGTGCTGTTGCCATAGCAGGGGCAGGGGAATCTATGGAAACCCCTGACAGGGTATTGCTCTAGGTAGCTGCACAACAGCATAGCCAGAGACAGCACCAGGGCACTTACAAGGCATGCTGTGAAGCTAGGATAATTTCAATCCATTTAGCAAAGTGCTTCCAGTCCTCGTTTCAGAGCAGGTAAAAGGAAAATATAGTAAATATTGAACAAAGTTAATCTGTATCTACAGCACTTTACCCAAGAAAAAGCTAAAACCATCTGACCGTTGCTCGCTCTTTGTTTATTATTTTCCTCTCAGATAGAATGCTCTTTTTTTTGGTTTGGTTTTTTTTTTGTTTGTTTAAAAGACTGCTGCCGTGTGATGGTTAGCGGCTCTCCTTCCCGTTCACATACAGACTCACAAACCCATAAAGCACAGATGAAAATCATGGGGTAGTCAATACCCTATGGCAATGGCAGACGTTTTGGTAACATGATATATATCTGTGAGTAATCACACACTTTCCTCCTCACTTAGGGTGGAAAAGTGCCCTTGAAAATTGCTTGCTCTCCCACTAAATATACAGGATTTGTACTCTAAGGGACAAAGCAGAAGTCCAATGAATCACTGAAATCAGGAAAAAATAAGTAAGGTTCTTTGAATTTGTCCTTTCACAAGGGATTCAGGACTCAGTTCTTAAAAGTTTGCTCGGTATTGCACTATGCTGTGTTCTGGGTTACAGTAGTTTAAATATCAACAAGTGTAGCTAAATTTGTTCTTGAAATTTGCAAACAGGATGACCAGGGATCAATTTTACTTTCAAGGCTAATATATATTTATCAGTCTGGGTTTTATTTCTACCACTTACATCACTGTAGTAATCAAAAGCATTATGAAATGCCTTATCAAATTGCTCGGCTGAAGACATCACGAACAGACCCCAGTTGCTTGCAAATCCTTTGTTTTGCAGAGAAAATGCTCATTTCACCTCTCTCATTGAACTCAGGCATTCTGGGACAAGATCTCTTTCATGTCCTGTTTTCTGGGGAAATCCTCACTGGATATAGAATCACAGAATGGTTTGGGTTGGAAGGAACTTTAAAGACTGTCTAATTCCAGCCCCCTGCCATGGGCAGGGACACCTCCCACTAGACCAGGCTGCTCAAAGCCCTGTTCCAGCCTGGCCTTGGACACCACCACAACTTGTCTGGGCAACCTGTTCCAGTGCCTCATCATCCTCACAGTGAAGAATTCCTTCTTCTAGATAAATAGCTAGAGCACTCAGATGACTTCCAGTAGTCTTGGTGAAGGTATTACTCTGGTATAGAAACTTAACTGATTACGCACATTTTGTTGAAACACATTACAAGATATCAGACACAATCTCAAAATTTTGTGACTGCTCTTCAGGATTTCCTATAATCTAAAGGGGTTTCAAGGGCAGCTTGCCTTTCGAAAAGGTCCAGACTCTTGAGTAGCATTGAGCTAGGAAATTACCTTTCTCTTTTGAAGGGACGGATTTCTCAGGCTGGTTGAAACCAAAGGTGCTATCCTAGGGTAGAAGGAAAGCTCTCTCTCTTCCCGCCCCATTTCTCCAAAGGAAAGAAGATTTGAAAATTACAGTTGGAAGGCATTCAGTCAAGCAGACGGTCAGCTCAGCTGTGCTTACATACCATTTGGATCAGGTTTTTAGAACTGTGCCAGAACGTACCTTATGCAAAATCAGTAAAAACAATAACACCAGAGCAGAGGAATAACACAGCAAACCATACTGACACGTAAGGCACAACCAGCCACTAGGTGAAAGGCCAACATCATTTAGCAACTCATAAGTTCATAAATGGGAGATTTACAGAAATTTAATCCCCTTCTACTCACTGGGGGATTTCGCTACAGACCAGAAATAGCTAATTGGGAATAGGAGAAATATATTTTAAAAAATGAAACACACTTCAGAAAACTCCTTTGAATCCTTCACAAAGTAAAAGCACTAATTAAAAAAAGATGTTTCACTAAGAAACAGCCACAGGTTTACAGGGTGGGAATTGGCTAACTTATTAGAGTCTGTTCTGAGTGTCTGGCCACTGGTTGGCAAACACAGACCTTTATGCTATAAAAACTGTTTCAGTAACACTTTGAAATACTTGCCCAATCATGTTCAATTCACTTGGGATTCATTATAATACCATTAGATGGGATTATATCATTTGGTTTAATGTCAATTGCATTTCCATATTGTGTCCAGCGGTTTTACGATGTGGACAAATATTCCACCAAGGACTAAGCTGAGGCCATCACATTTAAATTCTTTTCCCGAGTCGAAGTTGGCAGATATTCTCATCTCAAGACATTCAAGCTGCAAAACCGTCCTTGGAAGCAAAGGGGAGACCAAATACAGTGTTATGCTATTCAGAGAGAGGCTTGCTCCAGTTGTACTTTGTGTTCTAGAGTTTGCTGAACCCATCTAAGCGCTTGAGTCAAATATAAAACGGCATTGCCAGTGTCTCCCTCCGAATTGACTAGAAAGACCACAGTGAGTTACCAGTTTGAGATGTTCTAACTCACTGTGACTGGCCAAAGACAGACACCTTACCCTCTTCCACACGCTGGAAGAGCAATACTGACAGACATTGCAACTACCTAGAAAGCTGGTAATTAGCTGAAGCCCTCAGACTCAAATGTCTCATCACATCTGCTTTCGGAACCAAAACATTAAATGCTTCCAACAGCAATAAGACTCTAGAGAAATGAAGTCATCATCCACGGCAACAAGAAGGATGGCAGGCTTCTTGTCACACAAGATTAAAATCTTTTTGTACTATGGTCCTCATCACTGTTTCAGGACAATAAGTAAATAATCCCTTCTCTTATAAGGGGAACAAGAAAAGCTCAGACATATTGGATTGCATAAATAGCAGGAGTTTTGTTGTTGTCAGCTGTGATAGAAATGAAACATGTATGCCAACAGGCTAGATAACAGGAAAGCACATTTCTCCGTATGGGAGAAAGTGCTGCTTTCTAACAAACTTAACAGTCGTACTAGAGAAGAAGGTGGATTCTGCTCTGTAAACTTTTCTGGAAGTACTTTAAAGAAAGCATATGGCAAAGCACAGAGAATATCTAAGGAAATGTAAAAAAAAAAAAGCATGATAAAAATATCAGTATTTGCTATTAATAGTAATAATCTTAAAAATAACTGCCCACAGTGGCAGCTTTCCCTCTTCCCCCTGTGCAAAAGCAGAATGGGGCAAGAGTATGGTGGAGTATTTTTGCAGACTTTGGAGAAATGTGGTATTTTTAAGGCCTCTCCACCTCTATCACATTTGACCAAACACAGCTACCAGCTCAAAGACAGGGAGAGGATAAGGGATAATATTCGGCCACAAGCACTGGTCTCTTGCAACCTCCATAGAAGACTTGTTTCCAGAAAGGCATAAACTGATTTTCCACAAGACATAGACCAGGAGGAAGGAAAGGAAGGTGTTTGCAATGGTTACACCTCTGTTGGATGTGCAATGAGCTTTGCAGAGAGTCTTTTGCCCATGTTGTCCCATGTTATGTTAAACAGACAGCCTAAGGAAGCTGTGAACAGGGTTTCTCTCAGCTGGAACTTGGCCCATGATGCTGTTTCTAGTGGAGAGTCTCAGTGCGTCTGTAGGGAGCCTTAAGCCTCTTTCTAGGCACCAACTAGCATTTGGCCCGGGGAGAGCAAATGAGTCACATCTGCACAGCCCCTTGGCAAATGAAAGCCCTGTAAAACTCTGCTTTCTTTTAGTTAGGAGTTTCTCACAGGGAAGATATATTTTCATGGGAATTTACAATTTTTTGCCCTCGAGAGAAACTTCACCATTTCCCTTAATCAAAAGCGGTGTCATTTTTACCACTAAACATCTCACTCCTTCCCATCTGGCCAAAAACACCCCAGTGAGACATGGGCTTGGAAGAACTTGCAAGCCTTGGAGGGCCAGATCCAGTGGACCCGGCTGACTCAGTTCCTTTACGGCTCTAGGCAGTGGCCTTGCCTATAAACGCATATCCCAAAACATATCCCTGCGTGGATGTAACCCCAGCATGCGCAGCTCTTGGCAGATGCAGAGCAGAAACCAAGAGACAGAGTGGATTTAAACCTGGCTCTCTCTTGGAATA
This sequence comes from Apaloderma vittatum, assembly GCF_000703405.1. Classification (NCBI taxonomy): domain Eukaryota; kingdom Metazoa; phylum Chordata; class Aves; order Trogoniformes; family Trogonidae; genus Apaloderma; species Apaloderma vittatum. The sequence goes on along the minus strand of NW_009698696.1, from coordinate 81,228 downwards.
GTTGAGCGGGACTGAAGTGCAGATTTCAGTGGTGGTGAAGACAGGTCTAGTTTTGACAGAGCCATATGCCGTCTGGTGACCTAACTGTTGGAAGTGATGGATTTGCTGGGGAAAGACCTCAACCGGCCATGTGAGCGATGGGAAGAGCCATGCACGCTATCTGTGCAGCATTTCCCAGTGCTTCTGGGTGGCTCTGCACCAAGTTCGTACCAGGTTGCAACAAGATGGTCCATTTTGATTTAGTCTTTCGTCCTCATACAGTCAAATCTCCAAATTTCAAGCACACATGCCTGTGATGACACAGGCTATGTAACCTTTTAGAACCTCACGTATAACCACATGGAGAAACAGTTCTTGTGTCTATTTAAGGCATTTTGCCTATGGGTCTGGCAATCATAGGAAGCTTCAGACTTCCAGAGAAGAACTTGTTGAAATTTACCATTAGGTGTATTTTCTCCATCACTAAAATGGAAGGAAACCTCTAAGAAAAATGTCAGGTTTTTAATTACTTCCAAAGACATAAACCTCAGATAATTCAAAGTGTTCAGTTTGCAGTAGCCAACAAGGGAAACATTTCTCTAACAACCAAAAATTAGAAGTCTGCAGTCTGTCATGCACAAGTTTCCTGCAAGGTACAGCTGGATAGCTTCTTCAGCTGCTGAAAACTGGGGAAATAAAACACCAAAACAACGGATTTTTCTTCTTGCAATAAAAAAATATTTTTTGTTTGTGCACACTCAACAGTTTTGCAGTACGGGGAATATATTCTTGACCCCTTCTGTGTCAGGCATTACAGTGGTAAAATACGGACTTTCTATTTCCCTCTGCGGTGTTTTACTTAGGCTCCTCTCCCGTCGCATTAGGATTTCAGCTGCAATTCCCAATTCTGTACTCACATAGGATGGACTTGGGGACTAGAGTGACCTTTTTATTCCAAAGCACGTTACTAGGAAGCATGCCAGAGAGAAAATTAAGATGGGTGACTTAGAGTCTACTGAATTTATACAGAGCCTCATGTTTTCTAGCCCCATTCAAGTTCTCCAGGAAGGTGTGTATATTCCTTTTCTTTTGATAGAAATTATCCAGGACATGGCTGGTGGTTTCTGTTTCAGAGGATGTCTGAAATGCAGAGCCATAAATTCCAGCAGCTTGTGTGAGAGGTGTGTCAGCTTTTTTATTTGTTTACTTGTTTATGTGTTTTTTCCCCCGAGGATAAAAGCCAGCAATAATTAATGCTCTTATTTAACACGTTCCTTCCAAAGAAGGAACGTAGCCTTCTTCCACTGCCTTCCCTTTCGTGTGTTGTTTCTGAGAAGAAGAAGTGCTGAATGAAAACAGAAAGCTGCGCTTTCCAAAACCACACACGGTGTGGCCCTGCACATTTCTGCTTGGTTTAAAAATATCTCCACACTTCTAGACATGCTAGGCTCTGGCCTTTTTGAGAAAAGATCTCCAGTTGGGTGTTGGCCCACATAAAGGGCAGCTGGACGGCAATGCACAGTAGTGGACATGTGGAAGAGCTGAGCTTAAAAGGAGGAGGAAGATGTGCTGTCATGGACAGAGAGACGCCTGCATGTCAGAGCTGACAGGGTGGGGTTTAAAAGCAAAGGAATGGGTGAGCACACAATAGATGGCATATTTAATGTACGGACGACATGCTTCAGTTTTTCTTTCAATAGTTTCTTCAGGAGACAGAATTTTCCCAGCATGGAGCTAAGGGCCAAGAAATGCCAGAGTTTAATTTGGTCTCCCATACTCAATCAGAGCATGGCCTCAGGCAAGTGACTTATCTTTCCTCTATCTAAACATCTACATCAGTGAAACAGAGGCGAGAGTACTTTCCACAAGAGTGTCAGTGAGTTTAGCATAACTCATTAACGTCTCCTCTGAGCTTTTTTAGTCCTGCAGCAGAATTTCCTCTGCAGACACCCATGGTTAACGCACAGCTGGGGTGACAGCAGGAGAAACCCAAGCCTAGCATCCCTGGTTTTGTGCTCTTTGCCAGACAAGTTGCCGTATGGTCGGAGGCGGCCGGCTGGTAGGTGATCGTGGTGCAGAGTACGGGTCTCCATCAGCAGGATCAGAGGATGCTCCTACTGGATAAGACTGGGACTGGGAGAGTGCCAGCAATGTCTCACAGAGAAACAACCAACCAATGTATCAGCCCGGATCGCTGCATTCAGCTAATGAAAATGTATGTAATTGATATTTTATAACTATATGGAGAAAGGATTTTTTTTTAGGTCTTTAATGGTATCGATTGACAGAAGAAAGCCAGATAGATGTCTCGAAGCTGCAGGCTATAGGGCTAAAGTGCCTTTCAGTCAGGAAATGTATACATGTTTAAAATTTAGTTCAAATTTTCACATAATTTGCAACTTTTAATGGCATTTTTGCACCCTGACAATTAATCATGTAGCCACTCAAGTCATCTGATTGTCTCATTTCTGATCAATTATTGTTGTCAACCCCCTTCCCCTGTATTCTGCATATGGACTCTTACCAGGGTCTAAAAGACAGTGACTGCCATGAGGCTCTGGGATATGCTTCAGGATGCTCTGCTTGCTGGTGATCTCTCATTCAGAACTATGGTCCTTGTTCTTTTCTGAGAATTCATATTCAATGCATGTGAAGCAGCTTGGAGTGGCCACTTAGTGGAGGCAATACTGGGGCTTTAAAATATAGGCAGATACTGTTGCTTAGTATTTCCATGAGCCCTTCAAGGCAAAGAGTATCTTCTACTTTGTGCCAGTACAGTGTCTCAAAGAGAGAGGCAACGTCTTGATCATTACTTAGGCTCCTCATGGTGCCAAAAGATGTCAAGTCATTTGGGTTCTGTTCACATCCCACTGTAATTACCTGGGCTGCTTTTTCAGCCATGGCATCATGCGGGCCAAGGTACCATGCAGAAATAAGAGTTAATTTTTCCCTATAAAACAAGAAGATTGAAGAGAAGGGGATCTGCAGCAGCAGGCTCCTACTGCAGAGAAAAGAGGGAACCTGGGGTCCTCATGCAGACAACTCTAACGTTCGACCCAAATCGAGATGAGACTGAGTGAAAAGGAGGCAAGTAAAAGGAGTTTACTGCAGCAAAGGCATGGATTGGAAAGCTAGTATGGAGCTTATTTTAGGCTTTAATAGCATTTGGATAGCCCAACAGTGCTGGCCTAGGCTTAAGCACCCAAACTGGGTTTGGTCCTTGTAAGTAAGATTCTCTTTCAGCTGTGAGATGGGAAAATGGACCCACCAGTAGACACTGGAGGTCCACTTTGCAGCCTACGTGGTGCATGAACCTGTGAGTTAGTTGTGTTGTTTTCTTTTCTGTCTTGAGGATTTTAGTTGTTGCTCATTTTGAGATATTTTAGAAGTGATCTCAATGTTCTTCCCCTTTCCTCTTTTTCACTCTCACTTATTGGAGAAAAACATGAAAGACTTGCATGCAAAGCATTAAATCAAAAGAAGAAAACAAAAAGAACGAAAGACAAGAAGTAAAAGGAAGAGAAGTTGACAGTTCCTGATCTACCTCTCCCTGCACCCATGCAAAGAGAAGTGTCTTGCACATACACACTGCAAGGACCTAACTATGACTGCAATGTGCGATTTCATTTTCAATTCTTACAAAATGAAATGGTCACACCGAGAAAGAGAAAAGGAACGGGCTGGACACAAGAGGAAAGCGCAGCGTCATTCTTTCTCTTCTTGTGGTCAATGTGTCATATCTTAGTTGTAGCTGTGCTCGGGACATTTTGCTGCAGAAAGAAAATGAAGAAAATCTGATTTGTTTGACTGCTATTGATAAAACTGTACTGTCACTGCATGCAAGGCTGTCCTGGAGATACCGGGTCTTAGAAGGTTGCCCCTAAAAACGTAACTGTTAGAGTGTTACTGTTGTCTTCTCTACCACCACTTCTGTTTCCAGTTCCTCTAATTTTTATTCAACTTACTTCATTTGTAAGAGCTGGCCTTGACAATTCAATGTTACAAAATAGCATTTATAGAGATTGAAAGTTGTGGTAATTAATCATCTTTGGGTGAAATTCTAGACCAATGAAGTCAGTAGAAAAAATCCTGCAGCTTCAGGTTTTCAGCTCATGGCATCTTAGTGCCACAAATTATTTGTACTCTGGATGTCTTTTGAAGATCTGAGTACATTAAGGAAAAATATTGGGTTTGACTGCTTGGTCATTAGGAAGGAATAAACACGGGCTGCAAGTTTACAAGTTATACAGAGAGTCACAGGATTTGGTATTTCTTTGCAGATATCAAGGCCAGATCAATTTTTCAAAGTTTTTGTGACTGCCCTGCAAACAGTTGGGGACGCAGGAATTGAGCCACTCTCTTTCTGGCTAGTGGTAGTCACAATTTAGCTCATGAGTGTGCTAATGATCCATGAAACACAAACTAAAGTTATTCTGAGTTTCACTGGTTGTGCAGGACTAGCAATAAAAAAGCCTTCCTGTATTTATGGAGTCTTAGCTGCAGCTCACTGAAATCCCTAGAAAGCTGCCCTGTTGATGTCAAGGAGGTTTTTTGGCTCAGATCCACAAAAATCTGATTCTCCCATTTGAACTGGTGTGACTCCATTATGCAATATTTAAGTGTTTGTAACACTAGATCAGAATACACCATAGATAAATTGCAAACATGTTTATTTAACACATGTAATAGAAGAGGATTAATCCATTTTCCCCCCAAATAATTTACTACAGCAAAACCTAGGGGATTCCTTAAACCCCCAAGATATGTGGTAACTCGGGCTGCTTACAGTAATCTCTCTCTGGCCTTAGAAAGACAGCCTCAAATATTATTTATAAGAACTTAATTTCCCCCCCATACATTCTTCTTGGGTTTATTACAGTGCCAGATACAGACAGAAAGTAAATAATCTTTGGGGAAGCTGTAGACATTTTATTCAGACTCTGAAAAATCTTGGTCATTCTGTTTGGGAACAGCAACTTTCTCAATAACCACGTTTAGCTGTTGGGTATTTTGCCTTGTCAAGATGGGACTATATTGATTGTAATGCTGACAATTACTAAGCAGCAACATTGCTAAGCACTACTGTGACCAGTTTAATGCCTAAGTTATCACTTGCAGTACATCTGTACTTCTCGTGATAGTTTAGAAAGGGTTTCCCAGTCTTTAGCAGACAGGAGGAGGGAAGGAACGGGGTGGACTTGTGTGACTCGCCCATGTCACACAACTCAGCAGCAAAAGTCATAAAACCATCTCGTAATGGATATTTTTTTCCCTTTTCTCGGACAACCACAGATTTTCTAAAGAGAGATATTCTCTCTTGTATCAGCGATAGTGTTGATTTTCCAGAATTCAAGGGGAAATTCCAACTTGCCTCTGGGCATGCAGTAAATCATCCAATATTGCTCTAAGAACCGATCGCCCATGGGGGCCTGTGATCTCATCACTAGCTTGGAGAGAGGAACAGTTGATACGAGGCAAAAGCACTCCTTGAACATGTTGTATAACTTTTTGTATTCGTTAAGATGCTTCAGACACACAACAACGCTCTTTGTTCAATATTTATCTTTTCATCTGCCCTGACCTGGGAACTGTGAGCACTTTGAGAAGTTAATTGAAAGCTTGCTTTGTTTCATTTTAGCTCTCAGGTCTAAAACTTCGCTTTCAGTAATGGCACTGAGAGAACACGTTTGTCCTGTCTGCAATAGCTCAGAAACCTTTTCCAGCAATAACTGGGAATTTGTTATTGATCACCATTGTCTTATTCCAGGAATTCTCCGCTGAGATTATTTTTCTTAGTGAATGACAACAGGAAGCCTCAACCCAGGAAGGGGATTATTTCTCTCATGTTTCCATTGCCAGAAGCGACCCTCAGTCACAACGTGCTCTACTCAGGATCCCCATATTGTCTGTCCTACATGAGATGGATTTTTTGGGGGGGGTTATTCCATCTTTCCTCACCCAAGTCTGCTACATGCCATGGGAAGCTGAGGTCTCAGCAAGGATTTCAAAGACCTGCACTCAGACTCTGGGCTGTCCAAGTTTTTTACACAGCTTTTGGGAAATATTTGTGCCCAAACTGTTATCTCTGTAAACTGGCAAAAATAATGATAATTCTTTCGTTATTAACAGGGTCCCTACATTTTTTTTGGAACAGGGGCTGTTTCTAATAAGATCTATATATAGTATTTAGCACAGTAGCATCCATATCTGCTAGCAGAAGAAAATATTTAGCAGATGTTTATTAATTAAAATAAGAAAAAGAAATAACTGCAAATTGGCATTGTTATTTGACTAAAGCTTAAAAAACCACAAAGTGAGTAACATGAAGGGCTGAGACATGAAGAAAGTGGTAGAATATATGCAAGAGACTCATAATTGTCTATTTTTGACCATTTCTGAAGGTGGGAATTCATGAAGGAACTGATAAATACTGATTTTTCAGTAGTTTCATGCAACATTTCCTTTCAATACAATGTACTTCACTAGTCCAGTACCCTTCCCTTGCTAGATTAGACGTCTACAGCAGCTGTTCCCACAAGATTTTTAATTCAAAGGACAGAAAAGCAAAGAAGCATACAGGAGCTGAGACAACAGACTGTGTCCCAAAACAAGAACTAAAAGCAAGTATAGTTAAAACAGTTTGGTTTTTTTATTTCAAGGAAGGGATGAATCCCAGTACTTTGTATGAGGTGAAAGCAGTGGTTACTTCGAGACTAGACTTGATTTGCTGGTGATAGCGGTGTTATTAATCAAGTCTTTTTTAAATATTTACCGGTGTATCCAGCATCAGCTGTTACATCATAACTAATTAGTTTAAGTAACTAAATTAAAGTGTTAAATCACAATTAATTAAAATAGAGGTCAAAGTGTCCCTGAAATCAGGAGATGTGTTCAAAAACTTTCAGAAAGAAAGAAAAATAAACATGTAAAAATGAAGGAACACCACGATGGTTTGGTGTGGCACCTTTTCTCTGCTTTACAGATTTTGATCCTCTCCTGTTACACTTCTGAATTGTTCTCCACAATCCCGAGGGCGACACACACTCGTGCATTATGCTCTGGGGTCTGCAAAAATCTGTGGGGTCCCACTAACGGAGCTCAGAGAAACGTGCTGCTCGTAGGGAAACCCGGTGACACCTTAGCTCCATTCTCCACAGGAACACTGGGAGCTTCAGAGAGTCTTCACCCTTACAGCTCTGGTTCTTTCTTGCTTCTTGTCTAAGGATTTAAAGCTACTGTATTTCATGCACATGCTTTATTCATTTCAATCCAGAAAATGTTGAGATCTTGTATTTTTTTTAAACCAAAACTCTGCATGTCTTAATATAATGAAAGACTAAAAATAACGACTTAAACACTCTCACCCTGCCCCAGGCACTTTTTTTAATGTTTTTTTTTCAAGGGGGTTAATTTTAGACCTGGCATCTTTGCCCCATGAACTTCCCACATGTGGTTAAAGCTACAAGCCAGGTCCTGCCACCAGCCATATTTACCAGAAACAGCAGCAGAAATTTCCAGCAGAACAGTAAAGGGGCTGCAGTTCCTGTTGTTCTGCCAGTATATTTCATCTAAAAATATTATTCATCTTGCCAACCACTTTAATGCAATTGGGGAATGGCAGAGCTGGGAAGTCAGAAGAAAAGCTCTTTGTTAAAAATTTTCAGCTCAGAAGTCACTCCATTTTCTTCTATATCATCTGCTGCTCTTTTTCTTTTTTCTTTCTGTGTGTCCTTCTTTGCTGTTTACCCTATCTGCTTCTCAGACTTTTCCCAGTTGTATTAATTATCGTTCACTAAAATACTAATCATTTAAGATGCCTGTGCTTTACTTTTGAACACAACTTTTTAAAACGCTGCACAAAGACAGATGATGTAAAAAAAAAAAATAATAGCCAGCTCAAGGGTTGAAATCCTTCCTGGTGTAACTACCTGGAGTTACATCATGGGAGTAACCTGGAAATAGTTGCAGGGAGCATGGCACACAGGCTGGGCTTTGCTGAGCCAACCACAGCCCTAATCTTTGGCTTTCCCTCTTTTCGTTGACTCTGCCATTTCTTCTCTTTGTAGTTTTCTGTTGCTGAAGCAGAAGCTGGAAGGTGATCAGAGAGGAAAGCAGAGACACTGAGGTCAAGTGTCCTTGAAGTCTGCTTGTGACTAATACATTAATAAGCTCATTTGGGGAAAGTCCAAAACCAACTTGTTCTGCACCTGAGTGTGATCATACTAGAGCAGAGAACTTGCGGCATTCAAACCAGCCCAGCAGAGGAAAAAAAAAAACACCCAACCAACATTTGTAGGGACTTTTTAAAATACATAATAATAAAAAAAGAAGTTTGACTTCACTTTGATGACCCGACAACCAAAAGTAACCCTTTCTGAGAGCTGATGTGTACCTGGTTGGATCCATGCAAAGGGGGTCTTTGGAGGACAGTCACAGGGAGGGGTCTTGCCTTTCAGGATAGCTCATCAGGCTTGGTTTATCCCAGGTGAGCGTCTCAGTGAGGCTTTGTGGTACTCGGGCATTAGAAATCAACCTACCCTGCAGTTGTCTATTTGCTGTTTTACATAGATATGCAAGGATATATACAAATAAAGAGGCTAGATTTTAAAACAAATTGTTGTTCAAAGCAGTCAGAGCCAGAGGAAAGCTTGTATCAAGTGAGTTTCAACCTTGCACACACTTTCATTTATAATTATTATTTATGACTATTGCTACCATTAATTTATTTAGTGAGCTGAGTGTACATGTTATTCTGACAAGAGTCAATGAAATAAACAATCTCTTCCCCCTCCAAATCCAATAGTCTAAAAGTGGCAGGATACTAACAAGATCTAGGACAAGCTGAAAAAATCATTACGGCCTGAACATTGTACAGTACAGAGGAGACTTTCAAGAAGATTTCCAAAGGAAGAAATTGAAGGATGCTGACACATATTAATAGGAAAGCAGCTGCAGGCATATGAGCAGGCTGAGGATGCGCAGTCTGGAGTGAGCAGGGGAGACAAGGCAGGGGGACAGGGTTCAGAGCAGGCATCAGGAGGAGCAGAGTTGATCCCTGCCTCACTGGTGGGATGGAGCAAAGCTCCAGCCTTCAGACTCATGCTCAGAGCCAGGCAGCTGGTCTCATTGGCAATGTGACACGCTGGATCCAGCCCACTCACCCACAGTGCCGTGCAAGAGGGGCATCGTCTCTGAAGAAAATGCAATTTAGCCTCTCATCCTCTGACAGAGGATGAGAAAAGAAGAGAGGATGTAAAAATGGGGAGGAAAAGGAGGAAATTGGTGATGGCCAAACCACAGTACCGTGAATGCCAGGCTGTGAGATGAGCCATCACTGTGGTACTGTATGAGAAGAGCAGTGAAGAGGTTGCTCAGGTCCCTTCCTTGCACCAGCAGATCAGGTTGAGAGCTGTCCTTGAGACTCTGCAGTCAGCACTCACCTCCTCCATGCTCTCTTATTTGCTGTGCAATTCAAACTGACTCAGCTACCCTCGTATTCCCACCATCCCACCCTCCTGCCTGATGTTTTCAGCAATTCTCAAAGGATTTTATCTCTTCACTTTGCTTTGCGTCAAGGGCTGTACTGCCTTGGCCAACTACCAGCTATAAATGTCCACACTGGAAGGATCACTATCTCCTTACACTGTTTTCTAACAGTCTTTTATCCAGTGGAGGAACAACATTGGATCAGATTATGCAATAGCCAGCCATAAACCAAACCAGAAATCCCAAGGAAAAATCATCTCTGTACTGTGCTTTGGTCTATCCCTCAGAGCTGGGTGAGCTTATAAAAACCTGAGCTACGGTAAAGGAGGTCTTATCTTCAACACTTATGCACCACCTGAAGTTTTGACCATCTTACTCTATCGAGTCCATCTCTGAGCCTTTTTGCTATGCAAGAGCAGCGTAGAGGAGGAGAGCTAGAGCTTGCAGCTATTCAAAATTAGGCATAAAATGTTGGATATGAAGAAAAATCTGTGCTGTACCAGTGTTACAAATCATAGTGTTTCCTTTTCAGCTTTTGAAAGCATCCATTTGGATTTGGGAAAAGGAGGAAAGGAGTGAGTGTGTGTATGTGTGTGTGCGATGGCGCTGGGGTCAGGAGAGCACTGGAGAGAGATGAATTCCCTGACCCTCTTCTGTGGAATCTTAATAACGTGTTAAGTTATTGTGCAGCAGAGGAATGCAATTAGCAGAGCAGCCAAATCCTCCTCCAGCAGGTCATTACTGCATTAGTAAATGGAGGCTGTTAAGGCACACAGCATCCCTAAACATACCAGAGGGGCTGCTGGCCCAACAGGACCCAGGATTGATGAGAAAACTCCCACTGCTCTCTCCCCTTCTCCATCCACTTTTCATTATTGCTTTTCTGATCAAGCATGCGACCACATCCTTCCCCAGCCTCCCCCGTACCCTGCTCCTGAGACACATTCCCAGGAGGCCTCTCCGGAAAATCAAATCACAACCCACCAAGAGGTGTCTGTGATATAGGCAAAAGCAACCTCCAGCTATGAAGAGCTTAGCAGGGCCTGGGGGAAGCTCCGCGGCCAAGCAGGGCAGGCAGAGCTGAGACTCGAGGTGTGCTCTCTGATGAGGTGTGGAAGCAGAGCAAGGCTGCCGTGCCCCAATTTCAGACAAGTGGAGAGAGGAGCCCAGCCCAGTCCTGGGTGCTAACCCACTCAATGTTTTGTCCTGTTGGATTTTAAAGAAATTTCTATCACATCTTGAGCACTCTGCTTTTCGGGTTCAGTGGAAAGCAAGGAAGACTTTTCTCTGCTGAAGCTGTTGGACGTGAATTAACCCTGTGGTTTTCTAGGTCTGGCAAGTGTCACCTGTGCTTTGTGTTGCTGCAGTCTCCTGAATTTTCTTAAACAGTTCCAGAGAAGCCTGGTGAACTCTGCAGATTATATAACAAGTGGCATTTGTTTTCACATGTTTTAATTCTGAATATTTTCAAACTGTTCTGATTAGAATACATGCAAGTCATCACCTTTTTCCCACAATAAACCTTAAGAGTCACAAGGGTAATGAGAGAACCAGTGTCTTGCTCATGGTGAAGACCTCCAGCACAGCTGGGCCAGGGCACTGCTGGCCCTGGGTACTTGATGATGTGTTTTAAAGCCATACACCATATCTAGATGCTGTGGCCCCTAAAACATTACACAAAAGGGGGCTCTACGCATAATGGATGAACCTTTCTCCCTACTAAAGTGTTGAAGATTAGAGTCATTCCAGCAGGCTTCCAGATGATGTGCCACCAGAGCCAACCATGTGAGCCCTTCAAGGAGATGAAGGTGAAAGCATTTCCTTATTTACCTGAGAAGCTAAAAGCTGACTCTAATAACGATCTGACTCCTTTGATAAGATACAATCCAACACAGTAACTTCTTTTAAGGTAAATTAAAACACAAGGACGGAGTAAAAAATCTGATCTTTTAGATTACGACCTCCTTGACCCATCTATGTCTTTCAGAAAGCACAGGTAAGACTAGTAAACGTGGTCCATCCAAGACCATTGCAAAGCAAATGCTCCAGATTTGTTACTCCTTGTGTCCAGCCAATGTCTGCAGCAGTAAAGTGATTTTGTTCCACACAGTCAAGAATCTGTGAATTAGAGACCATAGTATGTGCTTATAAATAAATAAATAGAACTATATTTTTAAACATATAAAACAAGTATTTTTTTTATCAGAGCACTGTTTCCAGCTTTTCAACATTAGAGACCATGTTTATATTGCTATGCAAATTATTCCTCATAGAGAGTTTACAAATTTTATGTTCATTATTAATAGCTTTATGAGATTTCCCCCTTCTTGTTTGCTGCTATCTATACTGCTTGGGTAATACATAATTAATGTTAACTGCTTGTGCTCTAGCCCCTGTGCCAGTTTACATTAGGATACTTTTTCATGGCTCTTGGAAAATGGTGTTCAATGGGAATGAAATACCCAGATTACTTTGCGCTGCTCTTTCCAGGCCTTTCATTTGTCTGACTGATATCATGCTGGTGGATTAAATCAGTCCTTTTGAAGACTTGAGTCCAACAATATGTTGAAGTCTTGGCAAATTTGGTAATTTCCCTTTGGGCCAAGTCTTGCCTACAATCTATTGATAATACAGCCAGGCTGGTGAGAGCTGTGATTCTTCAGTGGTGTTTTCATACCACAACAGCTCTAGACAAATGCAAGTATACCATCAGAAACTCCCCAAAAGTGCCTTTCCTAATAAAATGCATTTCTTCTGGTAAATTGTCATAAATCGGAGTAGAAAAAATCATAGTAGAAGCTACGTCTACATGTCTGGACAAACAATTCCCTTTAAAGTAGACTTAACCTTCCAGATTGAGTGGATTATCTTATAATAGCCACCAGTTTAGATTAATTGGCAGTCTCGAGTTAAGTTGCTGGAGCAATAGGGCAGGGATGCGTGTGTGGTTGAAGTGATAGCGATGGAGGGAGGTTTCAGGTGAGGACAGAAATTCTTTGATCAAGTTGTGTGTATCAGTAAACATGCTCCCTGCTTGTCAAGCAAAGCTCTACCTCATTGCACAACATGAGATTGCAATTTTTATCTGCCGAATGCATCTCCCAGAGCTTTAAACATCCAGGGCTCCAGAAAGAGCAGGAAGGTTTGCTGCTTAGTGAAAAATGCCAGCAAAAATGAAACACGGAGAGAGAGGACCCAGCACTCGCAATCGGTGCAATGGAGCCTCTCCAATCCTCGCTCTTAAGCCCCGGGAAATCACAGGTCTCCCCTCTATGTTGAGGCAAGATGGTACAAAAACACAAAACTCCGGAACCAGCTTTTCGATGAGACATTTCCAAGGCAGCAGCTTCACTCCTCTGTTGAACCACCAAGGTTACTAATAGAACTTTGGGTTGCTTGTATCCTGACTGTGCCATAGACTAGCAACAGGCTAAGACCTAGTTGGCACCATCTTTGTCTTAAACCAGTTACTAAACAGGAGAAGTTAGAGATGGAGCAACTGCGTGGACATGGGAGATTTGAATATAGCAGCTTCAAATCTGTCCCACCTGTTGGTTCTTGCTGAGACATCAAGATGGAGTAACACCCATTATGGAATTGTAATTCACCAGGACAAAATTCTACATGCTCTGTAGCCCTAAAGGAAAAGCGGACAGAGAAGTCCATATCCAGAACATGGCCAGACCCCATTTCTGCAGACTGAAGAGCTCTGGACACTTCTTTCTACTGTGAATTTATGAGTGGAGACGTCTGCCTTATAGGCAAGAGCAAGGTTCAGTATGGAATGAAGTAGCATAATCTACCATTCTTTGTGTAAAATTGGATTTGATTAGAGATTACAACTCAAAGGATTTTCAAAGCTGCAATCCTGTATCTGTCATTCATTTCAGCAATATGCTTTTGCTTTTGTGCAATAATAGCAGACTGCTGTGCTGCTTATGTGCCCTGGCAAGTGTTGCAAACATATTTGGCAGGTTCTCTTGAACTAGGATTTGGGGGATCCTGCAACTTTATTCACCTGGAAAGCAACAATAAAGGTGTGTTTCATCTTCCCTCAGCCCCGAAGTAAAAACAAAATCACCAAAACATTCTCATGTGCTGTTCAGAAGGGTAAACACCTGTTTTTCTGAACAACTGTATGTTAGGAAACCAACTGGATTGGAGGTTGTTTTACTTTAGATCACTGTCTGTCTTCGTTCAAATCCCTTGGTTGGCTTTGCAGGTATAAACTCAGCCCTGGGTAACGCAAGAGACTCCTGCCCTTTTGTTGGTGCCATCCCAACCTCCTGCTACGCGGGAGTAAGTAGAGCCCTCACAGTTATTTGTGCCTTCTCTCCTTTCTCTCTCCTACTGTCCATGTCATGTTTGCTCAATTTACTACACAACAAGTATTTCCACTTCTTACCCTGAAGGGTCAAGTGAGCTCATAAAAAAATCGGTCTGTCTCCATGCATCACCACTACGAGCGCCCATCAGGCCCAAATCAGAGTCTATTTTCTGTTGCTGAGCAATAGGTGATGGTGTATGAAGGAGACAGGGGTTAATCCACAGGGCTGAGGGAGGATCAGCAGCGTGTTTTAACTAGTCAAGGGGAGCCCTGATTGCTGGGAAGCCGGTGAGTCAGCAGGCGAATGGCTGTGTTTGCGTACGCGGGTGTGTGTGAGAGAACCAGAGAGGCACTGCCAGCCGTGTGCGCTGCGGTACTCAGGAGCAGAGCTGTCAGGCTGCGAGTGGATGCAGCTCCCAACAAAATCACGGAAAAAATTATTCTGTCCTCCTGGCCAAGTGCGCTTCTGTCGAGCACTGCCTTGCTTTGCTCTGACGAAGCTCCCGGGCCTCTGTCAGGATGCATCATGGCAAAGCAGGACGAGGAATGGGACATTTCTGTTTTCAAAGGATAATTTTATACATGTAACATCCGATTCTATCACTTACAGCTGATCTTTGCCTGCTGGCCTCCCTGTGAGAACTTAAATTCTTCCAACCCCTCCTAAACTCTGGATTGGCAAAACTCCAGGAGTTTCATTTCATGACCATTTTTTTCTTTTGTTTCTTGCTGGAAAGAAACTGAGACCTTTGCAACGTTTCTCAGGAAAAAAAGGGCACGTACTTTGATCAACCTATAACCCAGCAGTTTGAAAAGTCCCAGGAAATGCAGAAGTTAGGGGTTTAGGTACCTTTCATTCACTTCTTTTTTTCCTTCCACAGTATAACTAGCTGGAAGTTAACTTTTGGAGGAGGTTCTGGAAGTATAGTTTTGTTTAATGACACCATCACATATGCCAGTATCACTCATATCATAGCTTTATGTTATCCAAACTTGTTCCACTTGTTTTTTCGCCCTGTCCATCTGGAAGTACGATACGGGATTTGCATGCCATCTCACTCATTTTAGGAAAGAATCTTGTTCCTTTGATGCACCCGTTGAATTTTTAATCTTGGGGTCAATAGACAAAGCATGGCATAAAGAACAGTAAAGGAAACATAAATCTGTCATCAAATGTGCTTCTATGTTCCCTTTCCTTCCTGACTGTGGCATTCAAACCCTTAATAAATGTTAACTCTGTGCCCTTCCAGCATGCGTCTCAGTCAAGGTAGCTACTATTCTCATTTTCAAGGTAGAAAATTGGAGTACAGAGATACTATGTCACTGCAGGGTCACTGAAGAAGAATCAAACTCTGGCTTCCTCAGCTCCCACACTACTGTCCTTCCCTTCTGGAAATACAAGCAAATGCACTTTTTGAAAAGATGAGACAAAACACACCAGAATGTCCTTTTCCAGCATGAAGAAGCCACTGCGGAGGCATCGCTCTGCCCGGCACAGCCTGTTGCTGTGCTGGCACTTGCCTGGGTGGCAGTGGCAGGTGCCGGAGGAGGCAGAGCCCACGGGCAGGTGCAGTGTTCCTAGAATGTGCTGCCCCGATCGGGAAAACCCGCCGTGCCCAGCGGCGGGGGTGCTCACTGAAGCGCCGTGTTTCAGGGAGGTGTCGGAAGCAGACCAGCAGCCTGCTCCTCCCAGAACATGCCTGGCTCTGTCTCCTCCTGGAGAAGGGATATAAAAGGGTGGCTGCAGTAAGAGGCTGATTTTTAGCACGCAACGTTGTGCAAATCAGACCTTCTGGGGTTAAAAAAGGAAAATGTGCTGTGAGCAGAAGGGGTTTTTATCTTGCATGGGAACCCTTCTTCTGCAGTCCCCTCGGCTTGAGGATATGCCTTGAATTAACCTGCAGATTGAGCTAAATCTTGGCTCCTAGAAATAGAAGTAATTGGGTAAAAAGGAACTTCAGCTTTCCTGTAAAAAGGCAGTCCTCCCCTTCAATTTTCCAGGTCCACCATTGACTTCCTAATGTCACCTTAGCCTCGAAACTTTGAAAGAAAAGGATAAAACACGTCATGTCGTTCTTGTTTTTGTTAGCAGTAATGCATCTCTTGGTTTTCTGACACTTGATTCATGCTGGTTGAATTTATGGGGCAGTGCTGGGTCTTTCTGCTTTACAGTGGGGCAGAAAAATTGCTTGTTGGGGCTTGAGAAGCAATTGCATCATTGAGCATATGAGGCTTCCTTTGAGGAGAGCTGGGGGGAGGGATAAAAGAGAAGGACAGTTTTTCTTTTCTCCACTTGCTCTGGTCTGTGAGTCTCTCTTATCAACATGCATCAGACCCATGTTTATTGAATTTCCACCAGTCGCTGAGATCTATGGCATGATTAACTGGAGATGCACACAGGGAATGGAGAGGGTGGCTTAAGGAAAGGGGAGGTGCTTAAGGCAAAGATGTAATGATTTTCTTGTCCTTTGCGTAGAAGGAATGCACACACCGAGTGTTTGCGCAGCATCCGGCACTGCAAAGCCCCGATGTGGTGAAAGCCCTCGGACTAATATATTCGGTGTGATAAAAGTGGCTGCTATCTGCTAATGAGAGTGGTGGGAATGAAAAATGAAGCCTTAGTTTCATCATTTTCTAGGAATGCAGCTCCTTCTGGCTACCCAGAAGTTCATCTACCATCCAGCTGCCGTGTGGGCTGCGATTGCAGTTAGAAGAGGAAAGAAACCTTGATAATGTGACAATAGTGTATTTGGGCACATGACACAGATGTCTCCAGATGTATCGACCTCATAGTGATATTTTCTAAAAAAAAATACCAATAGAGTTTTTGATGAATGCAGGAAAATCAGAGACCAACAATAACAAAATGCAGACAAATCTTTGACTGGAGACAGAGCCTTGCACCACAGCTGGGAAAATAGGGCTTGCTAAGGGTCTGTCATGATAGCACATCTTAGAGCATCTGTTCTTCTGGGCCACCTCACAGTCCTCTTTCTGATTTACGACTGTGGCAAAGTATGTCTTTGGAGATGACAAGGTTTGAGGCTATAAAATTTAATAGAAAATGATTTGTTACAAGATTTCTCTTTTACATGGGAAAACAAAGAAGAATCAACCTGTAAAAAGTCTATTTTGCCTCTAAAGGTGAGAGCAGAACCAAAGACCTGGTGTAACACAAATGGATCCACCTTAAAAAAAAAAAGTAATTAAGAGTTTGAGTGTATCAGCAATCAGCTGATGCCACCCAAGTGTTCAGTGATGTACTCAGGCACCAGGGAAGAATCAGTCATTATGTGTCAGAACATTACGTAATTTTAATGTTGTATAAAAATATCTCAGCAGACGTGTAATGTGCAGGAATTAATTACAACAGCCATTTGTGTTTGAAAAAAAAGGAGACAGAGCAACTTTCTGGTTTGTTTTAACTTTAAACCAAAGGGGAGGAAATCAGAGATAGAATGAATGATCCTGTTATGAAACCATGTGTGTACAGGTGTTCCAATTATATTTGCTTCTGTAAGCAAATATATGATCAGGAGGAAGATGCTGGGCCACATATTTTCTAAGAAAGAAGCTCACAAACGGTGGTGTATTGTCTCCAGAGCAGACTGGTCTTTGATCTTGGCTCCTTTTTCTGTTTTCTTGGAAATTAAGGTCTATCAAAATGTCCAGGATGCCTTCCTCACTTCTACACAGAGATGGAACTGTGAAACTGTCTGGGCAGAACTAGATGGAAAGGGAAAGGTCTGTCATTATGTAAAAGCAAGACCATGGAGACTGTGAAAGACCTGGTGTTGTGTGACACAGGAGTTGCTCAGCAGGCACGGACTTCAGTTCCAGGTGCAGGGAAGTTTCATTTACATTGTTTACATATGAAATCTTGCAGTGAAGATAGCTATCATTTAGATTTTGATCACTTAGATTTGGCCTTTCCTTCTTGCTTTTTATTATTCACTTTCTTTAAACTGAAGTCAATCCTTAAATCTAAAAATGGAAATAAAAAGAAATAAAGTTCAAACAGAGTTTCGTGGACAAGAAGGACTAACCAGTGTGGAAATCCTTGGTGTTTTCTGATCTTTTACCTCCTCTGAGTGCTGAAAGATTAACTTTGTATTTAAATAATTAAAGGGTAACACAAATCTACAAATCTTGCAATAAGGAGACGCACTGTCACCAAACAGCTACTATGTCTTGTATTAAGAGGCTGCCTTAAATTAGACAGGCATTGGTAGACAACTTTGTCACTGCCTGTTCACAAGTGAACTGCGCCTCACCTCTAGTGTGACACTATTGTTTCCCACATATTGTTCCCCTTCCTCAGCTCAGTGAGCCACTGCAGAATAATCATATTTAGTCATTATACAATGTTTTTATTCCCATGTTGATAGCTAGAAAAACTAAACCAGACTTTGAGGCTAACATTTTCCAAAGAGATTTCTTATTCTGGAAACTTCAGGTTTCTAACTTGAGGGAACCTTGGACTGATTTTCTGAAGACGTGAGCACCTATAGCCCTATGTTGACCACATTTTCCAGTCATGAACTGTCAGATGTGTTTTCTCAATTCAAAAAGATCTTGGCCTGATTTTTTAGAAACTGCTGAATACCCAAACTCCGGGAAAATCAGGCTCTGCTAAAGCCTCTGAACTTCTCTCCCCACCAGTTGGTTTTGAAAGTCTTGGCAATGGACTTCAACTCAAGTTATTGAAATCTCCAATAGAAACAGCATGACTTCACATGTCTGATGAGAGACTGTTTGTCTGGAGTTGGCATATAATCCATTACTTTTGCTATTTTCAGTACTTACCTCAAGATATTTCAATACTAATTTCTTTTTATTAATGAGAGGTAATTTTCCCAGGACCCAACTGATCAATATTTCCTAACTTTTACTATATGCTTCTTCTTGGCGAAGTATCTACCAGGCCTATAGTTAACCAACTCTACAGTTGGACTTCCTTCTGCTCTTTTTGGTGCTGCACCAGACAATGTGGGCAACATTTTACAGGAACATCAGGAACTGTCTCCCAAATATGTCACAGGAAACCTGACAATACTTGAAGAGGAAGATGCAAATAAGATAATTGTGGTTTCTGTAGAACGGGCATGTAAGATCACTGTGATTCCCTCAGGGGAGCTGGGAGATCATATGCTCAGTAATTGCAAAATTAAAAGGATTCTTCCTAGAGATATGGAAGGCACTTAAGAAAGTTACAGGTTTTCAATGAACTCTCTCTTTTTGCCATTTAAATACAGTTCTTAAAGAAAAAGAGATTGGAAAGACTTCTTTGTGTGACTCTTACTTATCCTTCTTATCAACTCCAGCTACATCATTTCCAGTTTTACAGGACAAGGGATGATACACTGAGGTAAATATTCAGCAAACTCCTCCTGAGACACGGAAATCGAAATATATTTTGCTAGCTCACAATAAAACTTCAACAACTAGAACACAGATGTAGATTCAGACAGACCCAACTTACATCAGCTGGATCCCAAAGCCTGAAACTTTCTGAGGCCATTGGCACTCCCTTTTTCTACAAAAAAACTGAGCCAAAACAATTTAATTGAACAAAAATGAGCTGAAGGACACATGCTGGAGTGGTGAGATCAGCCACATCATAGACTCCTTTTCATACAACTTGCAACCTGTGTGTCTTGGAATAAAACACACTTTCTGGGCAGAGCCCAGTCTTTCTTAATGGAAAAAGATATTTTAGATTACTCCCTTTCCTCTTCTAGCTCCTTGTTTCCTATATGTATACACAGGTATCTGCTTTTACATGCACTTCTAGATGACCTTGTGGGTTTTGCTTTGGTTAAGCCCTACTTTTCAAACCAGAGGAAACCATTACACACTTGCCACTTCATCTCAGCACCTGCAAAGCCTCCTGCTGTAACTCAGGGTGAGTGGGCCACTGCAGAGAATTTGGTGCTCAAGGAGAATGTGTTTCCTGCTCACTGAAGAGGTAAAAATGGAATCACCATTCTGACTCATTCAAGTAGCAAACTCCTCTGAAGATCACATGCCTGCCGAGCCAATGTTATTTTTGGCAGCCCTTCATGGAAAGCTATGGGGTTTTGTTTTGCCACATCTGTTCTCTCAAGTATATTTTGCTTTAGATGAGCTTGTTCCACCTTGTGCATTTTTTTTTCTTGGGGGGGGTAGGAGGGAAGGGGGTTGAGTTTGAATATTGCATTGCATTGCAACAGCACGTTTTCAGAGCAAAAAAAATTCTCCCCTCTGGGCCTTAAACAGTATTTCCAGCTATTGTGTATACTCCCCAGCCCTTACACTGTTTCTAAG
This sequence comes from Apaloderma vittatum, assembly GCF_000703405.1. Classification (NCBI taxonomy): domain Eukaryota; kingdom Metazoa; phylum Chordata; class Aves; order Trogoniformes; family Trogonidae; genus Apaloderma; species Apaloderma vittatum. The sequence goes on along the minus strand of NW_009698696.1, from coordinate 61,130 downwards.
AGAAGTGATTTCTTTTGCAGATGTTGAAAGGAATACACACACTGAAGACTCTGAGGACTTTTATAATAAATAGGGAGATGGGGCGTACAGATGTGCTACGGACGAATGGGGCACAGAAAGCAGAGGATATTTTATAGGGTGCAGAATACGTGTAGCTTTGAAAAACTGATAGACAGTGAGGCTGCTGTTTCAAGGAACCAAGGCTTGTATGACTGAGTTCAGAGGCCAGGCTGCGTTAAGCCAGCCCATTGTGTCACCCAGCAGGAATCAGAGAGACACAGTTTAGTGAAAGCCACACGCTAATCTTCAGTGTGTCTTTGAAATATGATTTTTGTTTTTTAGTTGCAGTTGGTTTTGATTGTCGTTGCTGGAACGGGTCACATTTTTGTTATTAGAAGGAATTATTTGGAAGCTGCACATCAGTGTTTTAGCGCTGCATGCATGTGTGCAAGACAAAGCATGCATGTATGTGCGTTTGTGAAGGCACAGGCTTTTAATAATGATGCCAAAATTCACGTGCTTTGCAGACTGATACATTCTCTGGTACACTTTGTATATATTTGCTTTTTCCTCCCCTATCAGTTTTCTGGTTTCTATTAAAGATGGATAACTTGGTTGGGCTTTTTTTTCCCTCTTTTTCTTTCTTTTCAACAGTACTAACCCTGTACCCCCTTGCTTGATGACTAATTCCCTTCTCCTTCACACAAAACACCCTTTCAACAAGTTTAGCAGTGAAAACATTAGGCCTGTCTCTTGGTCACAAGGTTATTGTTTTCATATCTCTTGGAGCAAGACCCTGGGAGAGCTCCACTACAAATTAGCAGTTGTGTCGAATGAACAATTACATCAGGGCAATATTAATCAGGAGGCCCAGTCAGAGTGGAGAAGGTGCCTGATTTTGGAAGAGGAGGAGGTGCTGAGTGGAGAACTTGTGTGATCTCATTAGATAAATGCACAACACATACTGGTGGGATCTCATTAAATCTTTAACAACTGTGTATGTTTACATCAGCTTTCCTAGAGGAATGCCTGGTACTCAGAGATAACTGGAGTTTCTCTCACTAAAAATGGGCTTCCTTATATAAAAAACCAATCCTGTGAGGTAGGCACTTCTCTCCTCTTCTCACCTCAGTGTAGATATCTACATAGGAAACGGGTTTACCTCCAAAACAATCTCTTAAATGAATGAATGTGTTATTGCAAGCCTCCTACCACCTCCAGGCCGAGAGGCCTCAGGAACATTCCCATGAAATTCTCCCGCTTTCAGGGTATTTTTGTGAAATGCTAATGAAATGAGAACCTTCAGACATTCTCACAACAACTGCTCCGGAACAGGGAAGTTAGTGCTTGCTTTCCATTTTCACAAGCTGGAATCATCCAGGAAAACTGACACCAAAAATATTTTCGTATGTACCCTCGCAAACCAAAACTGCTGAGTTTCACAGGGCTGCTCCGCTGAAGAGCTCTGCTTCCTGCGTGGGTGCTGGACTTGCTGACATACACATCAGGGGAAAACTGAGCTCCCTTCCAACCCATCCTCATCCCTGTCCTGAGCACAGCCCTCTCCCTTGGAGGCACCTGAAGGAAGCCTCCTGGCCTGACGGGCGGTGTTCCATCTGCCACATCTCTAGTGCCACTGGTCACCTACCAGCCAGAAAGGACAATTCCTGTTCTTCCAGGTTAGGGTTGCAAATCAAGACGAGATAGACCCAGAAGGGAGAGGAAGGGGAAGGAAGACAAAGATGTTTGCTGTTGGACCAGAAACACCTTTTAAATAGGCGTAAGTCAACATGCATTAATTCATTTTCTTTATCCTGACAGGGAATTAGCACAGCTACACGCAGAGTGGTTGCAAGATGCCACATCGGTATCCGTCACATAAATCTCTCATACGGAAGTGAAGGGCCTTGTGCAACAGATCTGAACCTCTGGGCTGCAGGCTGGCTTTTCTTAGTTGCTTTCCTAACATCTCCTAAATTTGGCCCAAGGATGTACAGCTAAACAAACCACTGAATGAAAGCTCATAGCGAACTGTACAGATATGTAGAGGTCAGACAGAAGAGGAAATCTGGGAATCAGGTTATTGGGAGCAATGTGACTAAGACAGTCTTGATGTAAAGTTACCTCCTTAAACTCTCAGTTTTTGGAGCAGCAAGACATAGCTTGCCAGCGGAATGAGTATAGGAAAATGTTTTTTCATGGAATCATAGAATGACAAAATCGTTTAGCTTGGAAAAGACTTTTAAGATCATCGAGTCCAACCATCTCAGGTGAAACACTTTTGTTTAGTTTGGGGTTTTCTGCAAAATAAAACTTCATTTTTGTGTAACTCCGCACTCAGAAAACTGCTGCCTCCAAAGCTGAGTGTCTGAACTGCTGAGCTCCCCAGCTGCACCACAAGCCCCCAGCAGCACACACTGTCGAGACCTGCATTTACAAGGTTTGTTCAGAATGTGGCCATATTTTGGGGTGCAAACCATGCCCTTTAATAAAGGAGACTGCTCCACTGAAAAGGCAAACATCAGCAATGTGTAGGAGAGAGGGCAGCACCTCTCTAAGGCATGTGTACACACACATATACTCGCTCTCTTCACCATCTGCACAACTCACTGTGCCACGGACACGTATGGCCTATAGACAGGAGGATGTTAATATCTATTTCAATACCTGGGCCATCTGAGCTGTTTCAGTTCTACTTATTTCCTTAACCTCAAAATGCGATTAGAGCCAGACTCATGTCAAGCGTCCCACAGCTAACCTCTAAACTAATTTTTTATTGCCTCGAAGAGAAGGATTGAGAAAAATATTTATAGGTCCTGGAAGAATAGTAAAAGTTTGCAAGCATTTAGGGCTTTTACTCAATAAACCTTTATGTGCCCTTCATGCACCCACTCAGCTCTGAGAAAAAGTAAAAAATAAAAATAAAAAACACGGGGAAATCGTGCTCTGACAGTAAGTCGAAAATCTCATAAATTCCAGATAAAACCAATACCCACACGTAGTAGGAACCCATCTGTAGTCAGTCTATTGTACAAGCCCCGAAACACACAGAACAATTAGGATGGTTCGTGTTTCTCTTCAGACTTCTCACTTGTCCTTTTCTATTTAGGTCAAAACATCCTCAAACCTTTTTATACTGTTTCTTAATCTGTGCCCAGCTACTCTGTGAGTCTTCTCATTTGTTTCCTTCTAGCATTCTATATCAAATGAAAGTTTGCTCCAAAGTGATTGTATCTCCTCCATTCCCACATCCTGACTACCTAACATCTCACTCTTCCCATTTTCTTTCCTGAGCTTTTTCACCTTCCATGATGCTTGCTTTTCTCTCTCACAGACTAGGACTTTTAAAAACCACTTCTTCCAGGGAGACATCCAAGAGCATCACCTCATGGCTCATATGTGTGTTTTCAGTGCTCAGTCTCGACCCTTTTTGGGGATTTGCTGTCCACTGGGGTTGCAAGGACCTTCTCATCTTTTTGCTTGCAAGCTGCTAAGCCCATCTGACTTCCAAATAAATAGCCAGGGTTGGCATGGGTCTTAGTGTAAAGAATGAACAAAGTTTTTCTTCCCTGGTCTCAGCGATCATCGCTTTCTTTCCATTTTTTCATTTTTCAGATTCCTCCATCCTCATAACCCATCTCATAAGCTTCTTCAGCCCAAGAGCTCGTAGTGTAATCACATGACCAGATCACTGCTTGTATAAATAGCATAGATTTTATTTACTACAACAAAACTAAATGTGAAAATCTTTGTAGTTTCTGTTAGATGAGGTACTGAATTCCTATGAAGAATAATGAGTAACACAAGCAAAAAGCTAAAAAAACCCCTAAGATGACAAATACTTGCCCCATAGTTATTACTGGGATTTTGTTGTGGGTTTTTTCTGGTGGATGAAATGGAACACAGGACAACAGTTTCTTACGAAACACTCTAAAAGTCCAGACCAATCCGAGCAGGTAAGACAAAGTACAGAGGAAAGGAAAAATCAATGCCTCACCTTGGGAAAACAGAGCTAAGAAGCTGAGAGATTAAATGTCTCACAGAGCAGATCTCAAGGCAGAGCTGAAAACCTAACCCAGACTGGTTTTGGTTGACCTTTTTGGTAGAATTCATGCAAAATCTGGTTCATCAAATGAATATAAAATATTCAATGCCAGTGAATCCTCCACTCTGCAGCGCCGGCTGTGGAAATGTTGACCAGTCAATAAATTGTTTGGACAGGCTGCCCCAGACCTTGCCCATGTGTGAAAAATACGCTTTCATAATCACATGCCATTTCTAGCACAGCAACGCGCAGGACAAGCATACTCACGCTGCCTTGTCTTTAAAACTGGTCTAACTCCAAATCCAAGGAGGCCGAGGAGAGAGTACAGAGGAGAGGCTGGGTAGAGCAGCCATGGGTCTGTGTTTTGCAGCTCCTTAGTGCACAGTGCATTTCTGTTGTTTCACTGGCTGGGGCTTGTCTGATCCAGTTACAGTCTCAAATATGATCTGATTCCTGGGGGGATACATTTTTTTTATTCCCTGTCTAATTTCTCTACTCAGCTTTATACTCTTGTTTGTCATATGCAGTAAATATACTGAATTTCAATTTTTATTTCTTTGCAAGTATGTCCAGAAGACTGCACTGGCTCTTGGCTGTTGCACCAACATGAACTCGGCTAGGGGCTGGGTGGAAACACCATCTCCCCTGGGGACGGAGCTGGGGTCAGGCTCTCACACAGGACCCTACTACACTGAAGGTATGTTTGCCATTTGAGTTTCATCTCCTGGCCTGGTGGCAGAACATCCGTTTCATGGCAGTTTATATGCAGTTTGGTCTGTGGAATATATATTCTTCTCTGGTGCAGAAGAGGAAGGAGGTTAAAGCAAAACTGGAGACAAGGCAATAGGGAATCCTCTCTCTGCTCAGCTTCCTGACTCTGTGTGGTAGGTGGCCAAGGGAAAAAACTTGGAAGAGAGTCTTCATCATTCTGAATTAGTCACGATGAAAAGGTTCCTACAGAGCTGAATTAAAAATAAAAAGAATGATGATGACTAGGCCTACTCCAACAGGGATGCAAGAGCACATTTCCAACAGGAAAGACAATGAATCACAGGATCCGTCTACCCAGGGATGGTGAGATTCTTCGTCTCTGGCTATCCTTTACATTGAGGACAAGAAACAAAGCAGTGATTTTTTTTCAGAAAAAACCTCAGCAGTTGAGGCTTTAGAAAAGCATATTGAAAACCAAAAAAGCCACAGCTTGCCCCAGATACCTAAACAAAGTGACTAAATTGCAGGATAATTATAGCTGGAGCTCCGCGGAAGCAGTGAGCTGTTCCCTCTCAAAAGTTTCATGGTGAGCAACATTGAGCGCACGGGGGATTGCTCTAGGCCCGATTTTCAGAGGCACTTGGACTCCTGAGGAGATTCTGAGAAACCTGAAACCCACAACTTCCATTACCAGGGAGAAATGCACGGACCTTTGCAAAAGCACAAGTCTGCAGATGTGTATGGAGGTCGCCCATGAAAGCCAAGGTCAGGGTCACCACGTCAGCACTGTGAGGACTCCTTCCCAACACAGGTGACACTAAACAATGAAACGGTAGTGAGGAAAGAAATCCAACGGGAGAGAAAAGGCAAAAGAAGTGAAAAAGTGCAGCAAGTAAATTGGAAGCAGAAGTACAAAGAGAGACAATGAAATTCAAGGAAAGTTGTGTCTCTCCTGCTCGATTCCTCCAGACAGAGCGAAGTGATGTCTGAAAAGTGATGAATCAGGGACCACAGGCAAGGACAGGAGCAACAAGGCTCAATTGTATGACCTGAGGCACGGATGGGAAACTGGAGCGGAGAGAGGGGAAGCAGAGAAAACTGTCAGATTTCTGTGGGCATTACCATGCTGTGTGTACTCTTCATAAAACATTTATCACGGAGGATGCCTCGATCCTTTGATTTGGGATTCAGAACCTTGACCAGATTTAGACCAGGCAGTTCCTTTCTCTCTTTCTCTTTGTCTTCCATCTGATTTTAATATAAATTAGAAGAAACGTACACACCCCTTGATAGTATCCTACACAGAGCAGATGAGGAACTGTATAATGCACACGCAGGTCCCTAGAATTGGGGTTTCTCCCTGATTTTAACAGCTTAATTTGAATACCAATTAAAAAATAAATGAACCCTTTGCTCTTCACAACAGCATTAACATGTGAGCATGAAGAAATGCTTATTTATCTTGGCAAGACTCAGAGCTGGGATAAATGATTCCAGCTGAAGACAGAATTATGTCTCTCGACTCCCAGCTAAATTTGGGGCCAAATACGTACTCCCTTTTCTGCACTAAATGTCACTTTCCCGATCCTAACACATCAGTTCCAGCGTATATTGATGCAATCCACTGCAACAGCAAAATCACTACCACTGTAATATTGCTCCCATAAAGCTCTGGATAGAGGCCTGATCGACTGCATCGGACAACAATTACCTCAAATCAAATTCTCTCGTTCTGGACAGTGGTGTAAATGGGGAGTATCTTCACCACAGATCGATGGAGGCACAGCAGAGGCACTCAGGGAGGAGGGAGGTGATAAGCAGAGAGATTGGGCTCATTTCCATTTTTGCCCAGGGAAGCATGAGACGCTTTTGTTGCTCCCCAACAGCTGTGCTCAAGAAAAAGCATTGATGCACTGGGCAGTTATAAGTCTAAAAAAGATAAGCAGCAGCCAGATGACCCTAGTGAAAGTGACTGGGGCTCCTGTCCCCACGCGGAGTGTGTCTTGCCTGAAGCGCTGAGTGTTTGGCCGAGTCCCAGAGGCAGCCGAGTGAAAGGGTCTCACCTGCTACCTGCAATCAATCCTTGCCTGCAGAGTCAGCCCGACCTCACTGGGGTCACTCGGCAAGGCTGAGCCATTGCTCTGTGTTTGTCAGGGGGCAGTGGTTCAATGCTTCCTGCAAGGGTCACTGGCAAAGGCTGGCAGTAATTTTCAGCTGGGTATGTGGAGGAGGGGGGATGGAGCCCGAGGCACTACTGGCTTCAATAAATACTCAAGGAATTTAACAACCCAGTGCAGACCCCGTGTCAGTGGCTGATGATGATGTGATGGAGCTCGTGTTGAGTATCACAGAGCTCTGTCATCAAACACCTCTGCTGAGGGGAGCGGCAGGGCAGCCGTGCCATGCAGACAATCCGAGCCACAAACGGAGTGCCTCTTCTGTCAAGTTCCTCCAGATAATCAGGATCAGCCCCCGCTAACACCATCGGTGTCCTGGGTGTACAACACTGAGCCGACTCACGGCAATGGAAAAAAAGAGGCTGGTGGTAATGTTCTGGCCAAGATTGTGCCACATCACAATACACACATTACTCATGCTGGGTCATTTCTTAAATATAGCACAATCATGCAATATCCCTAGGCCTACAGGGTAAGCACGGGCTCCTTTGTATTTATTAAATCTCAGAATTAGATTTTAGAGTTTTTTTGTAGCCTTAAAGGGTGAGAGATTTCAACAGAGGTTTCCATTTTGCAGAAGAAAGGCACAATAACTACAGTAAGAAAAGGAGATTTTCTGGGCATAAAGCCAAACCAAGGCAGAGGTCACCAGGCTCCTATAATCTTCTGTGCCATAGACTCCCCATCTGCCTTCTGGCACGTCATTTATTCTACCCTCATCCTTTGTGCTGCAGCTGTAAGTGGGGATAATAACACATCTCTACACCATAGGGCAAACGTGAGGAAAAGCATGATGGTATCAGTGCAACTATTGCATAATGTGCTGGTGGGCGAGAGGGATTACTGTCCCTAAGCACTCCCTGTGAGCTGCTCGGCCCTTGGAATGATCTTGTCTCTGGTTATTTGTACCTTGTAAAGACTAAGATGAAACTTCAGCATTATCTGTCACAGGTTTCACCCATACCGAGACATTCTGAACAGCGATCAGATTGCAGCAAGCTACTGTTCTCCACTGAAAATAAGAGATCGACTCTGCAGGAGATTATGGGGTTCAGCAAAACTAAATGATGTGTTTCTCAAGCAGGCAAATGAAGAGGCATAGGCTCAAGAGAGAGAAGAACTTTTCTGCACCAGCACCTGTCCTTTCTGATGAGGATGCTATCACCTTAGATGTGCCAGCAGAACTGTTTGTGGGAAGGTGTTTAGATTTCTTTCAGTTCAAATGGGTCAAGTTAGCAAAAATCCCTGACCTTGGCAGCATGAACAAGTGCAATTTAAATTAAAATGGGCCTGGGAGTAAAGCAAGCAGCTCAGTGAGCAGACTAGACTACTGTTGGTAAAAATCACTGATCTGAGCTGGGAGTTTCTAGGAAGTTTTCCTAGGAACTTCAGCCAAGGTTCCCAAGGTGCAGATCTGCCCTCAGACACAGCACCACATCCAAATGAGCCTTCTCTCTTCAGGCAAGCTGTATTGCTCATAAATCCCCCCATCTTGTAGGCCAAGGCAAACAAGAAAGAATAAGGATGTAGGTGGCATACTGGGAAGTATGTCTCGAAGATGATACAAGGCAGTGTGACGTACAAGCTGATGAGGCCAGAAGCAATGGTAAATTGCAAAGAATTTTTGGCTTGTCTATGCTAATTTACTAAATGAAGCTAAACCTATTTAAACAAGGCTTAAACCATTTTAAGTGTGTTGAATTGGCACCAAGGTAACTTGATCCACTTTACACTGATTTAATTACACCACTGCGATTTATAGACCATGCTGTTGTCTCTTATAGCCTTAGACTTCCTTAGCTTCACCTTTGAATTGGGTTCATAAAGGAAGAGGTCTCCAAAATACTTGCTTATAATGTAAATTTAATTATTGATGCCATGGGAGTGGGCAGTCAGCAGCCCCCCCAGGCACCCCCCAGTATGGAGATTAGATCTTTAATGCTACATTGAGAATCTTTCCATCTGCTCTTCATAGTGCTGATAGCATCACCTCAAAAATACCCAATCTGAACCCAAAAGGGAAGAAGAAATGAAATTTGCACATGGCTCAGGAGATCCAATAATTCACAATATTTCATTAGACAACATCTCCATTAGGAGCCTGACATTTATATTCATGGTTGAGCAGAGGGATAACTTACGAGTTATCTCTTCTGTCTTTGTGAGTGAAGATTAATGTCATAAATGCTCAGCAATCGTGTATCATATATATGTACATGCTTACATGCACTCAACATGCATTATTTTTATTTTCTGTGATCTTCAGGAGCGAAAGCACTTGAGACAACAGTTTAGGGGAAAAGCAGTTTCTGAATGTTGTCAGGCTGTGCACAAAGCAGGGGAAAATTTCTGACATCCATTTAAGAGTCTAAACCGTAGGCATATATCAAGCCACGAAGAGTGGTCTGTGTTGAAGCTGTTGTACACTTGCACTATTTACTATGTTGTAACTCTAGGGGCTCTGTCCTAAATGGTGAGCCTATTCTTTTTGCAAAGTGGGAAGAAGGAAGAAGCAAGTTATTGTCATTTTTCTGCTCTCAGAGGGCTGGAGCCCAGTAGCATCCAAAGACCATTCCTGCGTAACTTAGAGAAGTTTGAATTTCCAAAAGAAAATTATTGCACTCAGTGACTGCCACGGCTTAATCACTGTGCATTGTGTTTCACCCCCTTCCCATCTCCCGTGCTAAAAGGCTGTGTGGTAAAGAACCAGGAATGCCAATTTTGTGCCATTTGGGACTTTCCCTAAGACAGCTTGCTGGCTGCTTCAGATGAGCTTGCAGCAGAGCTCGCATAGTCCAGGATGTGTTTCTAGTGAAAATCTATTATGAGCATTGTATAAGGCAAGTACATAATAAACAAAATGTATCTCATGACTCTGAAATTCACTACAGAGCTCTCACCTATAAGCCTACAGATTTATAGACATCAGGATCTGTGGCCAAAAGGTGCTATGTTAAGTGCAAATAGCTATGGTTGTTGGAAAGATGTTGGATTATCCAGTCCAGCCGCACACATTCCCGCAAATACATAAGCAGGTTCAATGACTTGATAGAAAAAATCGCTGCCTCATATTGTCTAAGATGACAGATGTCTCTTGAATTATCTTCTTGACTGTGCTTTTCATCTTAATTAAATAGGCTGGCTGGACCATGCCAAGAGATAGCACAGTCCAGATTTTTATTGTTCTGGCTAGTAACATCTATTCCAGCACAAATGGGTCCAGGGCAACCTTCACATATAACCAAAAAGACAGACTGCTACAGGATCTGGCTGTATATTCACTGATTCAAGCAATCTGAACCCCCTTTTCATCTGTTCCCTGTCATCTCCACATCCAGCCTACAGCTAATTTTAGGTGGTTTAGATAGATTTCAATTTTTTGTGCCGAACTGCACAGACGTTCCTTTGAAGTATTTGAGATGACAAAGACAAGAAAACATACATAAAAAAAATCAAACCGAAGCTCTATTCTTGCACTAATTTGTGTGCTCCTTGAGCAAGACAACAGAAAAATCCAGCGATTATGCCAGCAGCTGAGAAAGAGCAAGAGCAGCTCAAATCCAAGCAGTTCATCTTCAGCTAGTACAGGTCTGACCCCCAAATGTGTCCTGGCTTTGCCTGACCTGGTGCAGCGCGATGCAGGACGGCCCCAGCTCTGCCGATGGGAAGCAGTCCGGCCGTTTGGCTGCAGCATTCTGCCCAAGCTGGTTATTTCCACTGGAGATCATTCTTATTGTCGCCTGTGCCCTCAAGGAAGCTCCCGTCCCCTATCCCAGAGTTGTACTTGGGCAAAACTGCTGGTGCAGCAGGCTGGCAAATGCATCACTTCTCTCTTTGATAGAGGCGACTGTATTTTAAGGAGTTTTAAGGGCTGCAAAATTAAAACACATGCCCACAAAGGTGTCATATGCCTTTCTGTATATTTAGTTTATTTTCCTAAGGAATACACTCTACAACCCAACAGAGAAATACCTCATTTTACCATCCTGCTTTAAAAATATTGCCCTATTGCGGCTCATTGTTCTCTCTGGAGAAATTCCTAAGCCCCTTTGGCCACATGGGCTTGTGTGAGTGGGAAACGCCACCGTGCACATCCCTCCTGCAGCAGGGTCCAGAGGCTGTGAACGCTTTTTCTGCGTGAAATTAATTGAGCTCCAAGGGTCAGCAGGTTACGAGTAGGCTCATTATGACAAATGATTTCTGTCTGAGCAGGAAGACCTTTGGGGTCAGTTCAGGATTCTGCCTAAATTTTGTAATTACGCCTGCCTCAGGCCTTAAACAAACTAAGTGTCCCTTAACATGTGGAGCGAGGGAGCCTGGAGATTAAGGAACAAGCAGAAACAGCCTGGCTTAGTCTGGCAGGACTGATTTTTAGCTGAATCTTGTAAATAAAAATCTCTGACAAGCTCAACAGAACTGGAGACAGGCTTAGAGCCTGACAGGGAAAGATCTGGAGTCTCAAGGAACTCTTTATCCCTGCGACGATTACAAGGAGTCCAGCTGGGAAAAGCTCATCGTAATTCCTACTCTGCCTGGGACGGATATGCTTTGCTTTGCCAACCCCCAAAGGATAATATGCTGCAAAATATCCAACTCCAGTGTACGTGGAGCTGTATTAGTAACTTCAGGGCTCAGCCTGTGACTCATAGCTCTGGCTGGATGGAGGAGTCACGTGCCAGAAAACCAGGCCAGGTTCTAACATCAAATAAAGTCACTTCCTTGAGTCTTCGAGTGGTGCTTTTCCCTCACAGGCAGCACTGGAGGGCTTGGGGTGGGTATGACCCCTTGTCCCAATCTCTGCTGCTTCAGCAGGTGGCAAGGAAAGCGACAGGACTGTCCCAGGGCTGGGATTCATAGAACCATAGAATGGCTTGAGTTGGAAAGGACCTTAAAGATCATCTTGTTCCAATCCCCCTGCCACGGGCAGGGACACCTCCCACTAAATCAGGTTACTCAGAGCCTCATCCAGACTGGTCTTGAACACTAACTTCACTGCCTACAGGTTAGTTGAAGTTCCTCGAAGTTATTCCCCTATGGGAACTCAAAAGAGGAGGGGTGGACGCTTCCAAAGCATAGCTCATTCTGTCCTGAAATAGATGGGAAGGGTCCACTTTGGGCAAGACTTCTCTAGAGAAAGCTTAGTCTTCCTGAAGCTTGGGGAAGGATCTTTAAATGAGATGAGATGGAGGCCCCCAGGCTGGTACGCCCCAGATCCTGGAGAGACAGAGCCCAGGCTTACACAACACTGGTGGGACTGCTGGGCATGTGCCCCAGCTACATCTCACACAAAAAAGCTGCTTTCCAGTTATTTTACACTACAGTCCTCTGCGAAAGCACTTCGTAGGCTGCTCCTCTAGCCCAGAAGGGGATGCAAAATGTTTCCTTGTGCTACTGGCCAGATGGACATGGGTGGATGGAGAAACGAGCGCTACAAGGCAAAATACTTTCCTGGAAGTCTCCATTAGACTACAATACCTGATGGCTAATGGCCACATGAAGTACCAATTCATTAGTCTAATTAAATTGTATCTGTACTCCCATAACACATTGCTATATTTTAAATATCTGTGCAAGATATTTCATGAAGAGGAAATATCTAATCTTGTTTGAAAACATTCACTTTGAAACTCTTATTAGTTCTGAAAGCTGAACTCAATTATTAGGATTTAGATCTAAATTTCTACTCCTCATATTCTTTCTCCTTACTATAGATTTAAGTTAGATATTTGTATAATTCAAAGTTTGGGATGAAAAATAAATTGACATTCATGTGTTTCTTTTACTATTTGTTTGAAATTAGTCTAGTAATTTCTCCCAAATAAGGCTCCCTATTATGATTTGCAGCATTTCCTTCATTAATCTTTTCTTATAGTATATTTTCTTCTAATCCTGAAAAACCATAGGAGCACAGGATTGCTTGAATCTCTTTTAATTATTCATGTAAATTAAAGAGACAGAATAAAGATTACATTTTCAGAGAAAATGGTCTATCTTTCTCATAACACTCCATTTACAAAAGCAGAGTGTTTTTTATTTCATCATTTTTCACCAGTCTTTTATTATGCTTTATTGCACTCCGATCACCATGGACACTTAATCTACAGACAAACAGATTCATGGTTATTTTCGAATCTGTCTGCAATAGTGTGTGTGTGTGTCTGTGTGAAATGTTTTTGCAATGATTGCATGATTATACTGTGGTCTGAAATGGCAGTACGATATAGAAAGATTTTTTAAATGACATTTAATGCAATTTTTATAAACTCAGATAAAGTTAATGGTAAAATTTATTAACAATGGAGTTGTAAGTATATTTCACAAAATTTTGCTCTTAAAAAGTCTTATGTCTGACTTTTATCAAGCTTCTAGGTTTTTTCCTATTCTGAGACAATTCTGTATGCTTCTTATATCTTAAAATAAACTTCTCCATCTCATTTTTGAAGCCGTCAGACAAAAAGTCAACTCTTGTACACACAGTGAAATGACAACTGCTAAGTAATACCAGCCAGATAGCATAAAGAAATGCTCTGCAAATCTGCCTAGGAGTTTTTTCTATGAATAAAGATGATCTCAGTTGGGTTTGGGTTTCTCAAAGAATGCAGTTAATAATGTGCAATGATGCTACTTATAGTGTCTTCCTGGTGCAGATCCATACAATGATATCCAAAGAGCCTGCCCTCATCTTTGTTTGGGATTCAAAACCAATTCAGAAAGTTACTCTAGGTATGTAAGTCTAAGAGGAGAGGTTAGGGCAGGATTCAGCCTACTTTCCTCCCGGAGGGATGATGAGGAGGTGGAAAACATGAGGCACCAGGCAGGAGGCGTATGTGTCCTCCAGCCCTGCCTGGGGACGATGCTGCATCTCCTTCTCTGAGCAGAAGCTCCCTGTGATCTTTGGCAACTACCTGTGCCCAGATTTTTGGAACTGGGCACATGCAATTGCATGTTTCACTTGGCCATATAATCGCTGTAATCGTGACCGCAGTTGTGGTAATTGCGCATGCAAACAATCAATTAGGCATCCAGACTGGAAGATGGCTCTTCCTCCACTGTGCTCCAAACAGCATTTCCAGCTGTACCTTGCTGGCTGAACACCTACAGCAACATCTCCTCAGTCGGCGCCGCACTGCGCAGCGCACGCTGTGTTTCTCTGCAGAGAATTAAACTACCCAGCTGAAACAGTCATTTCCCTTCAGTCCCCCTGAAATGGTCTCTCAGATACCAACTGGCAAATACGGCGAGTCCGTGGTGTGCCAACACCTAAAGCAAGCAAACAAATAAAAATCACCAATGAAGGTATTAAAGCAGAGAACTCTATTAAAACCCAAGGGAGAAGCTGCTCTATGTACTCTCGGCCCAGCACTGCTAACGAAACTCCCCAGAGGATTTGGACGAGTCTGCACGATGGGAGTTCAGCGTCCAGTGATGGTGCTGGGGAGGCTGCGTGCCTGCCTCAGCCATATCACCTCAACAGGGTGAGCAAGAGACAAAAATAGTAAGTATTCATTTTCAGTCATGAAAATGTAATGGAAAAAGCTTCTCCTGAATTCTATAAGATGTTTTAAAAACATCATATGATGGCACACTTACATTCTATATATAGGCTATCAGATTAATAATAGCACCCTATTGATCCAGAGCTTTCCCCAACTCCAAAGTCAATACAGAGAAGAGCTTTCATTGACTTCCTCTAGCTTTGGATTATTTCTTTTGTCTTAGCTGAGGAGTTTTCCAGAGGGGGGAAAATAACAGTAGGAAATAATTGTATCTGGAGGGACAAGGAAGTTGAAACTTTGGTCTCATGTGATTTGTTCCAGTGACAGACTTTGACAGAGCTGGGCAGAATTTTGCTTTATTTTTGTCAGTGCTGATTTTTATTAGAAAATGCTATTTCAATTAAAAAGGGCTTTTTGGAGGCGAGGAAAGAATGAAAGTCCACTCTGAAAAACAGGAAAATAATGGGACATTTTTCAGAGCACAATGACTTTGCTTTTTCATTTAATTCAAACCTATGTTTAGAAATGGACTTGATGTGAAACAGTAAAAGATAGAAAAGCCAAAAAAAATCTCACCCAAATCAACTCAAGTGTGTCAAACCAGAATACTGCAACCGACTCTAAGGTTTCCTTGTGAAATGCAATTTTGCAAAATTACAGAAGAAATAACTATTGAGGTAAATACGAAAAAGTGCATTTTTAACACATTAATCGGTGATCGTGCCATTTGCTGGTCGTTCTGCATATTACTTTGAGATGCATTTTACTAACTTCCATGATGTCATGTTTAAGATACTCTTTGGAATATGCACCATTATTTAGGCAGCCGTATCAAAAACTGAGTTCTTGCCCCACAGTAATGAAAATTCCTCTGAATGAAAAAAGTAAAATAATATGGTCAGAAAAGAAGGAAGGAGAGCTAAAATCATATACAAAAAAATTAAAAAAAGAGAAAGATCAACTAAAACCTTAAAATTAGTATAACAAGCACAATAAGGGGTGATGTGAGTGCGCTCTCTTGCTACAGTTAAGAGCCTCTTGGGAAAAATGATGTGCAAAGGAGCAGAGATTAATTACAAAACCATAAACTCAGTGGGATGGGGGGCACCCTCCTGCTCTGTGCTCAGTACAAGGGGCCCTTGCAGCTCCTGGGCAGCGACAGGAAGGGAGAAGCTACTGCTGGAAGCCCAGTCCCCCAGAGAAATGCATGAAGGGAGGAGATGTGCAACCCCAGCTCCCGGGAGTCCTCTCCTCAGCACCCCTGTCCCCTCCAGTGTCCCCTCTGCCTTGGGCCACCCCACCGACCTTGCCGCAGGAGGTGTTTTAAGGAGTCAGACAAAGGAAGGATGGTTAAAAAAGTCTCCTGTATTGGCTTTCAACCACTTGCTGTCAGAGAAAAACAAAAGCAGAACTTGATCTTTTGTTGTTGTTTTGGTGTGGTTTTTTCCCCCTCCTTTTGAAAAAGGGATTCCTCATCTTTACTGCTCCTTTATATTCTAACTGCCCCAGCTGGAAACCTTCTAGGCCTTTTTAAAACAGGATTAAAAACACAGTTTTCTGCATTAACACAGCTCAAAAGGATAACCTCAGCTCTTTTCTCTGCCAGCCAGCTTTTTAATCCCGAATCACATGTCACTTCAAATTATGAATATGATTTTCATGTCCCCCTCGGGCCTAAATTTCACCCAAGTAAATCCTCTCATTCAGCAGCCGGAGAAACGTGTCAAAAGCAGTGATCTTCAAGCACTGAGAGTGCTCTGGGAGAGATCAAACTGTCCCAGCCTGAACTCTCTGAGTGCCAGGCATCTTTTCCCCTCCTGCTTATTGTTGTTGACACCCTGCATCCCCCATTTCCCTCCCTTCCCCCTGGTCTGAAAGCCTGGGATGGCAAGAGAGAGAAAAAAACTCAGTTCTTTCTTAATTCTAAATATTTCTGGGATTGTTCCTTTTTGTACTTGCGGGGGCAGAGGGAGAACAAAGATGCACGCATGAACTGGTCCTGGGCAATGAGAAATTCAACCACCTGATTTAAGTGCTGCTTTCTTTCATCTCCTAGTAGAGCTCTCCGCTGATATGATCAGCAGTCAGACGAGCAAACTGGCTGAACAGCCCGGATTTCTGAGCCAGCCAGGTCGGTGTGCTGCTGTCACGCTCCATTCGAAGAAGGAAGAAGCTCTTCCTCTGCACTGTGCAGATCCCCCTCTCCCGAGTGTCTTGGAACACAAGTTAACTTAGAATATCCTCGTCAGAGAAAATGTGCATTTCCAGCCCTGATCTGCAAATCTACAGTTTGGGATTGTGGCTTGTGCAAATTATTGAAACCTGAGGATCAAAGCTAGAGTCAGAACTCTGCAGATCTACAGATTGGATTCTGGAGGTACTTGACATTAGATCAAATGTCTTCTCAAGAAAAGTTGTTTCTGCAGTCTCTTTGGGGAGACTACCGAGCTCAAAGGACCATGTCAAGCTTTCTTTTTCCACTCTGACGCCAGTATAGCTTCTTCCTCTCCAAAAATAACTATTATTATTGGTTTTGTTATGTTTAGATATTTGTTCCTTTCCCAAGATGACTGTGGCCACCGCCTTTGCTTACTGTGGTGGGAGATGCTGCATCAAAACTCATGGCTGGTGCCAAGGCTTTGCTCCCCTTTTCCTAAGGGGAGCTGTGAGGCACGTTGATACTGTCCAAGCGAGGACCACCTCCATCGCAGCAGGATGACTAGGTAAGGGCAAAGATGATCCTCATTCAGTCCCTTCAGAGATGTTTGGTTTTTGTTCCAAAGGAGATCTGGGATTAGAGGTCTTCTCAGCACCAATCCAGACATCTGAGTTCAGCTTTCTCTGGCAGATAGTGGAGGCACAGTTCTGGTTTGAGGGCACCTCCTCTGAACATGCTTTTCCATGGATTCTCTAGACTTTATCACAAAATGTGTTTTGGTGTGGTTTTGGATTTGAATTTTCTTGGCAGTTCTCCTTCGGCATTGGAGTAGAAGCTAAAGACAGACCCAAGACTCCCCAAAACACAATGTGCTGCAGATCCCCAGAGCTGCATCACACGGATCGAACGGTGTGGCCATTTCCCATCTGAAAGTCAGTCAGACAAACGATTTCCTCCTGCAGAAGAGAAGAGCAAACCCAAATGTGGAAAGGGCCTAAGAGGGCATGTTTATCGCTCGCTTACCTTCCCACGGTGAAGAAGCCGCAGGAGTTATTACAGAAACCTCACCTTTCAAAACATTCCCATGGCCACAGATATGCTACTGGACAAATGTATATCCTGGGAGGATTTCTCACTCGCTCTAAGATCAACTCTGATCCAGTCATTGCCTGCTGCTTTTTGAAGTTTCCTCAGCAAAACAGAAACATAGTGGTTTCCAAGAGAGGTGTGCAGGAAACGGTCTTTCCAATCCATAAGCAATTCTCAGTTCAGAGTTTTCCCCTCCTAATATTCAGATCATGTTGACCAAATAATTTTTCTGAACTTTCTAAAAAAATATTTTGGTGCATGGATTTAGAATATTTTCTTTTAATTTCAAAATATTTACTTTTTAAAACATAAACCATAGCAAATTTAAAAGCAAATATATTCCTCTTTAATTCCCTTCCCCTGGCCAAAGTAAGACATTCAGATCACCACCTGTAATTTCCATCAACTGGCATTTTTCAATTTATAATAATTGCCAGAAAATCCCAATCAGCATCCAAGGCCATGCTAATGACTGTCTTACTGCAGCCTGGAGGTGGCAATAGTTTAGTGACTGCTGAGCTGCATGTACGAATTTTGTAATCCCCTAAGTAGCGCTTTGAGGCTTCCAGGAGCTAATATCCATCCACCACCATAGCAAGGAATAAAATTAATATTGCTTCCTTTATCCCTTTATGTTTAGGATTACAAAAGCTTGCAGAACTGAATTTCCGGAGTGGTGATTTATTTTATTTTCTTTTTCCCCTTTCACCATCTGATGATAAATTTGTTTACCTTTGCTCTTGGCACCAAACTTTGTGAACATTTCTAAAAGAAACAATGAAAACTCACTCATGGTCTGCTAAATCAATGCTCCCAGCGCCTCACTGGCCATTGCCAACGCACCTTGTATAACCATTCGCCGCTCTGCCCGAGCAGCGGTTCGTGGCCGTTTTGCACTGGGAGAAATGACTAAACCAGCTGCAGAGTGACAGAGAATCAAAGCTCTGCCTCCTCCCTGAGATGCCAATCTGAGCAGCAGCTCTCAGAAATAGCCAGCTGAGGCTGAGCCTTCATCCCCAGCCAGCAATAAGTGGATCACAGCGAACAAGATAAACCGAGAGGTGTAGCCTCTCCACACAACAGGGATGTCACACTATTTCTGTACAGTTGCTTCCTTCAACACAGAGCACAGAGACAGACTGGAGAAGATGGGACTGCAGATGGTATGTGCAAAAGGATGTAGACTCAAATTTGACAGTCGCTTTATAAACGAAACCTCGGCTGTGAGATCTGCCTTCAGGTCTACTTGCTGCTGCAGAATAGTTTTCTGTGGGTAAAAATACCACGTTTTCCAAAGCCTGATTTATGATTATTCTCCTCTAAAGTCTTAAAAACACAGAAATTATTACAGCTATTTGTATCTCATCCTGGCATCGTTGTTCTCCATTGCAGTAAGTGGAACTATCTTTTCTTAAAATGTTGGATTGAATCCATATTCTATTTATTACATCTGAGGACTACTCTTCTATATTTTATAGCCTGTTGTTTGCGAACTGGGGTGGGATAAAAAGGGCACAATCTGAAAAAGTGCTGAAATATCATCATCCTCTTCTCCCCCCCCCCCCCCCAAATAGTGGCTTCCAAATGCATCTGCATTTTAGACCTTAACAGCAAAGCAGAGCACAAAAGCAAAAATTGAAAGCTCTGGCAGATGGGTGTTTGGCACCCAGGACAAAAAGCCTCTGGGACCAAAAGGCATGTCATGGAGCTATGAGGAGGTCAAGGATGTCCCCTGTTCTGCCCCCATGTGCTTTCACTGCCCTGCATTCATTTATTCTCCTTGTAATTTAAGTTCAGGGAGAAGGAATGAACAGTCTTGTCTTGGAAGTGGGAAGCAACTCGCAAAGATGTGAAGGAGACAGCATGTATCCAGCAGCATTTCCACATATTTTAATTCTAAGACTGTCCCGCCTATCCCCGTATGAAAGCTTTGTGCATGTACTTTACACGTGGTTTGCACCAGCCTATTTCCATCCACATCCTAGAGCAGCTCTGACGCTGGACTTTGTCCTTCACCCGAAAAGCCCCCGACAGTGTGAGCACTGGTTTCCCAAGCAGCTACAAAATATTTGTCTGAAGTGGAAAGGGTGGGTTTCCAGATTTTTAAACATTTGAGAAACCAGCTTCTGGTTTAGTGTTTGTCAGTGATTCTTTGTTCTGTGGACCTCAAAACCTTTCTGAAAAGGAAACCAAACCCTCTAATGGGTGAGGTGGGTGACTGTGGATGCTGGCCGTGCCAGAGGGTGAGGATGTGTGACAAACAGCTGCCCTGGCAGGCTGTGATGGCCCACTGGAAGGCACAGACAGACTGACTCGATGGGAGCGAGCTCACAGAAGGGGTTCTGGTACTTGTCCCCTTTTCACCCTCTGATGGCCCACAGCTAAACAGTGCAGCATCTGTTGTGCACCACTGTTGACAACATTTTACCCTGTGACTCACACAGTGCACGCCCTTTCACACACGGTGTGTACCAGAGGTTTCTAGGCCACATCCTTCTCCAAAGAAGGCGGGAGAAAAGTGTGAGGTGCACAGAAACCATTCCTCTTTAAGCAAATTGAGTTCCCCACGAGAGGTGAGCGGAGTCCCTTTGCTGTGGTGCGATGTCCTGCCATTCTGACCACAGCCGTGTCCACCCATGTTTTTCCCCTTCTCATGGGCACCAGGTTGTGAGGAATGCAACCGTCAATAGAAAGCACAGGAAAGCATAAAGGGAATTCAAACACTCTCACAGTCTTTTGGCGCTAAAATCTCTCACTGATCAGCACTAGCATCTTTCTGGATAAAGAGCAGCTCTGACAGAGCTGAGTCTGGAAGTCTCAGTCTGGAAAATACTTTTTCCTGCTGCCAAGCACTCACGACCAGCCCGGGGCCACCGAGGAAGGGAGAAGTCACCTGGATATTTACATTTAAGTCCACATGCCTCTCCAAGGTGCCTCAGTTATGAGTGTTGTGGCAACCAGGGTCTCATGGGGCCGATCCAGGGCGCAGACACTTTTAGTCATAGGATGCAGTTCGGAAGACTTAAGTATCATTGCCTTGACGTGGCCAGAACGCCCTGTTAGGGTGCATCCTATGACTAAAAGCAGATACAGCAGGTAGGAAGCTGGGGTTGTTCACAGAATAATTTTACTTTGGAGTCAAATTATACTATGAATACCTAATTACACTGTGAGTACATAATACTGTATTATTACAAAGACATATGGATGAATTTCTACTATGCTGAAGTACAGAAATCTCCTGTATCTCATCATGGATTTGTGTGACACTACCCCTACAGGTGGACAATTATGTTAACATGTTTTCTGCCCCTGGTCTGGTGAGATCATGAGAATAAGTCTGCTCTTTGGCTCTCAAGCCCATCTGGCGTCTTTTGCTGAGATAGAACAACAAAATACTTGTGTTTGGCTGTTTCAGAGAAAAAGACCAAAGACAGAAAGCAGAGTAGTTTTGCTCTATTGTTTGTGTAATGGCTTAACACTCAACATGGCATAAGCAGCAGTATCACAATGTTAGCCTCACGTCAAACAGATGGCAAGGGAATTATGATATCTGAAAACCCAGACAATCTTCCATTTCTAGATGCCAGTTAATAATACAGGTTGTGCTGTACGAAGGGAAGAGACTTTGCTACAGCTTTGGGGCTCAACTAGTCCACTGGGTCCAATTCCCAGTTCGACTGCAGTTCCTTCCTCCCTCGCCACACAGACATCTGGCGTTATTAAAAGCTAGTAAAAGAACTGTATTCAGAGCTAGCTCCCCAACATTGCATGTGTAACCATATGTGGTAATATAGCATTACATTAAAAATAATTTAAAAAGCTTACTTATTGAATATCAGCAACTTTTTTTTTTCAGCATCTCCTCTCTGTTCATGTGGTTATTGGTTCGTGTAACCGTTCTCATCTTTTGAAGTTATTTAATTAGATGCAATGGGTAGATTTATTGCAAGGTCTTGACTGCTCCACTTTTTAGATAGTCATGACCTTATGTCTGAGCATGGAAACCATCTCAAACATAGCATCTTTAAACAAACAGACAAACAAACAGACAAACAAACAAACAAAATTATTTCCCCCTGCCTGTAGTATATATGTTGGCCTTACTCCTATTGTGTCAACATGGACAGTTTCTATCACGATAGAGATGATGCTAAATAAATATGGAAAGAGATACTGGGGAAAAAACCTGCTAGAAGAGAATAGATAGCACAGCACTGCACCACGGCAACAGACCTTTGCCACTGGAGTCAGTGGATTTTGAACCTTGACCTACCTAAGGGAAACTGAGGCTAGAATTTGGTTCATTGTCCTCCACAGTAGTGAAGAAATACTGTTAGCTTCAGTGTCCCTGACCTGAAGAGAGTATCAGATTCACCTGTACTGGCTATTCAGACACTAAATCTCTATGGCACAGGGAGCCGGCCCTCAGGAATGGCACTTCCGAGCATACAGGATGCGGAGCAAGGTGTGCCTCCTCCTCTTCCTCCCTGAGCAGGCAGAAGAGTTGAGTTACAATCTGAAGTGTAGAGAGAAAGAGGAGGCAAGAAAAGAAAAAGAAAAAG
>NW_009698696.1:35584-38583 GCF_000703405.1 Apaloderma vittatum | reverse complement strand
AAAAAAAGAAAGAAAAAAAAAGAAAAAGAAAGGAAAGGAAAGGAAAGGAAAGGAAAGGAAAGGAAAGGAAAGGAAAGGAAAGGAAAGGAAAGGGAGACTTATTTCATTAAGAAGGCCCCTTCGCTGTGGACAGGATGCACAAGACAGGAAGGATGTGGACACTGAGTAACTCATCTCAGGATTTCTCTGTCATTAAGGAAAAGGAGGTATTGAAGCGTGGGTTTCCTTTGCATGCTATTCTAGTGAAAAGCAACTCAGCAATGAGGCAAAATGTTACGCCTACTTTTGCTACTGCTAAAGGAGAAAACTTTCCCTCTCTTCCTCTCCTTGCCCTGCACCTGCTCATGGAGCTCACAATCCACCAGCACTCAGCAAGAAAAGTAATACTTACTTCATTATATGCTCCATCACCGACACAGAAATACCCCGTGTGTCCACTGCATGGACACTTGGGCAATAGTTTAATACAACTACTAAACACAGAAGGGGAAAGCAGAATAAATCTAGGTACTAACTTTCCCAGCAGATTCCTGGTTTCTCAGCAACGTGGCTGGAGCTGGATTTTGCCACCCCAGTAGTCAAGGTTCCCAAGCCAGGCTGGTGCCAGGATGACCCTGGCATAGAAGGGGTGAGACGGGAACAGGGAGCACTGAAAAGCTGATTTTGCCGCTCCTGTTGCCCTTGGGAAAATCTGGGATAACAAAGGGGAAAGCAACAGATATGTCACAGCTGGGAGCAGCTGGCTGTGACAAACTATTGCAAACCTCCCTCCCCACCAGATTTTCCCTAAACTGAAACGGCACTCTGGACTTTCAGGCTGTGTTTTCATGAGAATAGCTCACTTGACATCACGAGGTTAAACTGCCTCAGTACCATTTAAATTTTTTTTTAAAAAGAAGTTCTATATAAGATAGACTATAAACTTCTGAAGATGGGAATTATCTGTATTTATGTGTTCATACAGCTCGTTGCAAACTGCTGTTCCAGACCAAGACTCCTAGATATTACTGAAATACAAATTACATCTGTAAAGGATATGCACACATTTTCAATAGTTTCATTTCAACTTTCATTTTCCAATTATTTTAAGAGGTAGAATGGACGAGAACACCCACAATATGTAAGGTGGAAAACCTTGCAGGCAGAATACAGGCTAAAAAACTTCTACAACAAATTCTTTAGTGACCTAAGTTTGATTACACATCACCAGGAAAGACCTAACTTTAAGTTTGACCTACACAGTGTTGTATAAATAGAGAAGGAAACCCAAGAAGCATTAAGATGTAGCCTTCCTCAGGAAAAAAAAAAAAAAAAGGCAGTCCCTTCATTAATGACTCCCATTATAGCGATTCATTGTATCTTCTTTTCCTTAACAAAGTCTTACATTGTCAGCCAGGCCTCTTAAACGTTCATTGTGTGCCCATTATCAAAATATCATTTTCAGCTTCACTGAACACACGTAGGAAATGTAGTAGTGTAAAAAGGAAGAGGAGGAGGGAGGACAGAACAAGAAAAAAAGAAAGATAATAAGCTTCGACTGTAGTTGTGTAATTACCCTCTCCAGAATAATTTTCTGAGAAAAGGATATGTTTAATTTTTGTTATGTCATAAATCTTAAACTCCCAGGTTGTCACTGATTAGGCTAGTAACGAAACAACTGACAACGGACACTGGAAGATCGCCTTCCCCACCACTTTACTTTCAAGAAAGATGGATTTATTATGAATGGACCTCCGTGGTCTATTCTGAATCTGGTTTTAAGGACTGCCTAATGAATTGTATACATCCAAATAGGACATTATCATGGTTGACACAAAGGAAAAATTGTGCAATTTCAGAAGCATGAAGCATACCTGTTTTGGAAATGTCCAGCCAACTCTTCTCATACTCCTTCATGTTCTTTATCTCTTATAACCTTATATGATCCTTGATTTTGAGGTAATTCTGGTCCTGGCTCAGGCTTCATTCAGGATCTTGGCAAAATTGCCATTGACTTCAGTGGGATCAACCTCTCAGTGCAAGATTAAAACCTCAGACAATGAAATTCAGTAATTGCCCGGCAGACAAATAAGAAGAAGACTTAAAAAGACCAAACGCCATTACCCATTTGCAATTGGCCTGATCTGGAGTTGTTCTGGATCCATTTTAAGTCCCTTTATACTATCAGAGAAATGAAAAGCAGTCTTACAGCTAAAACCATATTCCCACCTTCCAGGCAGCAGTAGCAATTTAGGTTTTTTCCAGCACTGTTCATCGTTGCTACTCCTCCTCTGGGGATTATATTACTTCATCCTGAACCAACAGTGATGGAGACTAAGGGGCAGATTTCATTTCTATAAAAGCTGTGGACAGACCTGCTGCTCTCCAGGATTCCCCACCATCCATATTCTTCTGAGCAGAGCCAGGAAAATGCTGTGTAGGACACTTCTCATGCAGCTGAATGGCAAGCCAGACATCTCTACCTAAGTGGAGGACAGGTCTTCACCTCCATCAACATTTCTCTAAGTCAAATGTATTAAAGATGAAAGTCAAACTTATAAAAAATAAAGGTATATTCCAGCTGCCAGGCCTCTAAATTAAAACATTACTTAACCAAATAAAACTCTGTTTGCCATTCTAGGCCTCCTCAAGTGTAGCGGCTGTTGATGAATTGGGACTCTGAACAGTCACCTCAGCTTTTCAAGACTTTCCCTTTAAAAGCTTACTATAGCCTCAACTGATATAAATCTACATTATCCCATTGCTCTTTGTTGATTTGTATCAGTGGACCAGCTATTACACCAACATCAATAGCAATCTGCATCTCTACTGGTGGTGATTAAGGGTGGAAAAACAGCTGGGAGCAAGAGAGAATATCGTACTCAAACTGTGACTGAAAACCTGAAAAGTAGGAGCCTGATAAATGCTCCTAAGAGTCCGCTGGGAATAAGCTGCACTTTGTCTGAATGGACAAAAACTCAGGCCATAGCTGTCATCAGGTCTCCACCCTGGTCTTCCAC
>NW_009698696.1:9734-35553 GCF_000703405.1 Apaloderma vittatum | reverse complement strand
GCGGTTCAGATAAAGTGGGTAGAGTTTTATACCCGTAAACATCTATGGTGGTCACAGTAGTTGTTGACGAGACCCAAGTGAACCCTTACCTGGGCCATACACCGCTTTCTCACTGCTGAATTTGCACTTCAGGACTTAAATTTTCACTTCAGATTTTTTTTTTTTCCTCAGTGATTCAGCTGCTGGTGACTCCCAAATTGGAGCTCAAATAGCAATTTTTTCAGAACTCGGTTCCCATTATGCGGATTTCTTTCAAAAAATCCATCTATGCCACTTCTCAGAGCTGCTGCTGGAGAGCCCAGATGCTCCCGAAACCAAGTCAAGGTAACAAGAAATGCAGCATGTGTTTTCTTAGGAGCCAGGGAAAGTTTGTCTATGAGAGAAGCAATCCAGGAACAAGCCCAGGGAGCCTCCACACTCAGAGGCTTGTTTTTCGTTTGCAATTTCACAGCTTTAAGTCCTTTCAGGTTCTCCCCATTTCTGCTTTAAAAGGCTGAAATTCTCTGTAGTGCAGCCACAAATATCACAGCCCTCTTGTCAACGTCCAAGCAGCTCAGAGCTGCAATTTATTTAAAGCTAGCCTGAAGTGAACCAGTTAGTAAGAGCTGGTTTCCTATCACACCTCATTTCACCTTCTGCTTTTGAAGCCCACTTAACACAGCCCTCCTATTCCTTGGGGACTTCAGGGGATTAAGGCAGGCCCCTTGACAATGCACTGACTGTTCTAGCACTGTTGCCTTTTCTGTTTATGAACTAAAATGGGAGAGAGCAGACCAAAAATAAGACAAAGAAGGAAAGAGAGA
The DNA here is from genome assembly GCF_000703405.1 of Apaloderma vittatum. Lineage (NCBI taxonomy): Eukaryota > Metazoa > Chordata > Aves > Trogoniformes > Trogonidae > Apaloderma > Apaloderma vittatum. The sequence continues at coordinate 34,750 of NW_009698696.1, read as the reverse complement.
GGGGATAAAGAGTGAGAGATGGAAGGGAGAAAACAAAACAGGAAAGAAAGATTTTCAATGCAACAACAGACCCCCGTTGTTCAGGGCTTTTGCTAATATCAGTAAGTTTTAAGTATAAGCACTTGTATCCTTAGTAGCAGAGAAATAATTTCCCTAAAGCTCCCTCTCTGTATTTGTTGCATTTGTTCCATTAATTCTCCTTTCTTAGAGACACCCAGGTATAAAAGCCCGATGGGGCATTCAGTTGCCTGTGTCTGAGGGGCCCAAAGGATTGCAGCTCTTCTTTAAAGCAGTAGGTAACAGTGTTTTATCCTTAATTCATTACTTTACTAAAATCCTCTTGGCTGCTGGCATCGTGCTTAAGGCATCGTCTGCTTGCAAAATCTGCGGCCTTATCATACTGATAACAAAGCCTGGATAACACTGTGAAGAGTTACAGTAACACAGGTTGAATGGGATCTACCTGAACTTGTTCTTGCGCTGTGATCTCAGCAAAGGTTGTTGCTGGGTGTTCAGTGACAGCTACTTAGCACTGCTCTGTCCTGCAGGGAGCCTAAATGCTGTGAGAACCACAGCAGGAGAAAGACAGGCAAATGCTATGTGCTTTCGTGAGGAAGGTACAGAAGATGTTTTCTAAACAATTTCCCCTCTGAAAAAGAAAGATACTCTGGGAAAAGACACGTAAAGCACACAGTTTAATGAAAATCCCAGCAGCAGTGCTGAGAAACCCAAGGCAACAGTGAAATACACAAAAACAGGGAATGGTGGGACCCCACAACACCAGGCTTGAGAATTAGGAACTTCTCTCCATCAAGCCACCAACATCTGGAGTACACATGAGCTAAGCAGGCAAAGGAGGTTTAATGAAAGCTGTCTGAGGCAGCTCGAAAGTTTAGGGAGCCCACGTGGCTTTTCTACAGAAAAATACTGTAGAAGATTAGGTACCTGCCACCACAGCCTATAAAGCTTTTCCCTCTCTCACTCTCCTACATAGTACATGTTCAGACTAGTCTGTATAGGACTTTCTTGCCTTCATCACTCTTCAGTCACATGCAGACAGAGAAAGAAAAAGAAGAGAATGCTACAGTAAGCTACTCATCATCCCCCCAGGAGATGTGAGTTGTCAGCTACTGTGCAGGGGCAGGGACAGCATCATGGGCAGGTAACGCCGTTCACAATTAATCACCTTCAGATTTCTTTGCATCAGGATAGGTCCATCTGGTCCTGGGGTAAGCACAACAATCTTTGATTACTATAGCTGCTAATTAGCGATACGCTCCAGAAAAGGGGTCACACTTCTCCACCTGGGTAGGATCCTCCAGCTGGACAGGACATACTACCTTGTGTAGCTGACTCTGGCCAACCTGTATTTACTCTGCCAGCAGCAGAGTTACTTCTGCTCTCTGTTGCTACATCCCTGCTCTGAGTTTCAGCAGAGGCTAACTGACACAGCCTTGAAACTCCTGTCACAGGAATGAAGAGCTGAGGCATCAGTTCTGAGTGACATCCTGTGCAGTCAGCAGGTGCCACAAAAGGATCGTGACTCTGAATAGTTCTGGATGTTTGTATGAGTTGTTTTGCATTGCCCCAGTTGTGGGACACTGTGATCAGTTTTTCTCCCTGGCTAACACCAAGTGGGAAAATTCATTTCCTGCCCTACAGAAAACCAGCCAAAACTCTACCACCACGTCCTCTTTGGTGCTGGAGGCAGGAGGGGGTCTTTGTGAATCACAGGCATTCAAAACCACAGCCCACAAAGTAACTTCATCAGGTGGGAGTGGGTGGGTAGGTTTATACTGGGGCTTGTTTCCTCTTTTAGTTTTACTGTTTTCCTTCAGCAATCATTAGGGCTTAACTAAGCTTTTCTGGCTTCCTCTAGTGCTTCTGAAGTTCTTTTGTTCCCACAGTGCAAGCAGAGCTGTAAGGATCCAAGCCTTATAATCAAATCATTTTATATCTCTGAAACTCTCGGTCTGGGCTTCAAGGTCAACTCAGCGCTGGCCATTTGCTCCACACAATTAGGGAAAAAGGACAGAGGGCAAAGCTGGTTATCTTCTGATGCTGAAATCTCTCTATATTGGCTGATTCTTATCCTTCAGATCAAAACAGACTCGCAGCATTAGTGTCAGCACTTACTTGTCACACGTCCCAAACTGGCCCAGAGGGAGAGCACAAGCAAGCACCTGCTATGAAAACATCAAGCCATGAAGAAGCCCAAAAGCACTCTAAGGGATTTAGTTTGATAGCTTTTAGATGAAGGACCACTCTGCACCCGGGGAAAAAAATAAATAATCTCCCCAGATGCAGAGTCCTGCATAAAGCAGGATCTGAGCAATCTGCAGCACGGCGCTGCCATCACCAACTCTGTGACTGCCCGTCCAGTACAACCGTTTCTCTCCCAAGTCCCATAGTCTCCACACACAGCCCCAGATGGGACCTTCTCACCACTGCCTCGAGCACCACTTCACTGGCTACTATAGAAAAGTCACTCTTGCTGCAAATCCAACTCATTTTTCTTCTAAATTAGGCTGAACACTACTTACACAGCTCCCTGCAGTGAAGAAAGCACTGACGGTGACAGGCTCTGATGATAAGCAGTGTTCAAGACTTCAGGAGCTGCTACCAACCATCAGTATCAGGCACAAATAATCCTGCTCTAAGCTCTGCCATGGCATAATAAGCCTTTCCTGGGTGCGTGCAAGCAGCACAAATGTCTGGCATCAAAATCTGCTTCAGAGCATCCACTGAATGCATTTAAAAAAAAAAAATGAACTGCATTCAGCTGGATCTCAGCCCCTCCTCCCTGACCAAGATTTTCAAGATAGTGACTGTGCAAGTTGTAATAATGGATGAGAGGGTTACTATCTGCCAGCAAATTGGCTGGATTTGAAGCACTCTGATGCAAACAGAGACTTAGAGCAAGGCAGGGTTAGAAATAGATGATCTTTAAGATCTTTCCCACCTTAAACCATTCTATGATTCTATTATATGATTCTATGGTAACTGCGTGCTCCACATCTTCAGCAACTGTAAACTTGTCACCTCCTCCCAGATCACCCACTTGGGCCTTTCTGACAGACTAAGCGTGGGGACAGCCATGGTGACAATTGCTTGCAGAAGGAAGGAATCTCTTTCTTTTGGTCCCGCGTTAGTTGCTGGCTGCACTATAGGCTTCTGCTGGGACAGTGGTCAGGTCACGGGACCACCCTGGCTGCATTTCTGCCCCACAAAAGATGCAGCAGGTCTTCCTCTGTCCCACCCCAGCCCACTCTCCCTTCTAGGGTCCATCATCAATGAAGATAAGCTCATTTCTAACAAGGAATAAGCAAGCACCCAGCTGAAATCTTGATGGTATTTTAAGCAATCCTGCTTTGCTAAAAACAAGTCCAAAAGCAGTTATCATGGCTCCACTGACACACGGTGACTTGCAAAATCACATAAACTCACTTAGAACTGCATGGCCATACTCTTTGGTGCCTGGCAACCCACACGCTAGCCCAGGATCCACATTCCTTGGCCGTGTAGTGCTTTGGAAATTCATACTGCTCTCCTGAAATATTACCCCAGAGCCACCCTGAAGAGGCCTTGTTAGAGCCAAGGAGCACATGCAGTGGAAAGTTCATTTTCACCTGTTCCATCTTAGCAGGTGGCATCTCCTTGTGGAAGAAAAGACACAGAGCAGAGATAAAAGCTTCAGCAAAACTGACTAACTACATACATAAAGAAGAAGTAGCTATTACAGATATGAGCAAATTCTTGGGAGATTTTGCTGGGAAAAAAAAAAGCTTACTTTTTCCCCCCCACCATCAGAGTGTTCATATAAACCTTACAGGCAATAGAGGAAAAAGATACGATGTCTATAACCAGTTCAGGCTGTTTCTCCCTCTGGGAGATTTCAAGTGATTTGATTCAGCTTTCTAACATTGTTCAAGGTAGACTTCATCTCCCCTAGCACTCATCAAAGCTGCTAATAGGTACTTCAGAACTCATAAAGAGATGACCAAATCTTGGGCGTTGGGGACTCTGGCTCATTTATCTTCCACAGGCAGAATCAGATCTGATTTTTTACACTGCCTGCTCAGATGCTAACGCAGTGCCTGGTCTCTGGCTCTTCGTGGAAGCTTCCCTTACAACAATAGTTTGCTGCGAAAACACAAGGAAGGCAACACAGACTTCATATGGCTTCTGCATTTAACAACACACAGCTGGAGAAATGATGGGGGAAAAAGAAGAAAGAGAAAAAAAGTTTTATTCAGAGGTCAGTTACTATGAACGGGGAAGAGGAGATGTATGTGAGTTTATACCAAAACTGACATAAACTTCTTCACACAAAAACTTCTAATTTGTATAAAGAGATATACAGGAGCTGTCAAGCCCAAACTCCACATGTGAAGATCTGGTGAGGTCTCAAGTTCTTAGTTAACATGGAACAGGTGGATCCATGCCATTTTCAATAAAACTACAGTACTTCTCATTTGGATCTGATCCCATGAACCTTTTCTCATTTTACAATGATGATCTAATTATTATGCTGCTCATCATGTAATGCAACAATTAGATCCAGGTTCAGATTTACAAGAGAAGTTGTGTTCGTGGAGTGACATTTATGTGGTACTTGAAATACCTGCACATATTGAAGACATTTCCATGGCTAACTAGTGAGAAGTCAAAATTACTGTTTTGATATAAAAATGCTTCCTGTTGAAGACAAAGATGTGCAAATCTACTCTGCAGGGATTATGTTTAGGACTGGTTTGTTGTTTGTGGGGTTTTTTTGTGGGGGTCAAGTTTAGTTTCCCTTCATGTGCTGATTTTTCAAACTGCTGTTACCGCTGACTCTACTGTAACCTGGGTTTGACTGCAGTTCTAAAAAAACATCCTCATAGATAGTAACTAAAAAACCCCACCTTTTAGATGGTAGTCTAAAAAAATAACCTTTACATTGTGCCTACTTATACAGTAAATAACTTCATCCCTTTTCAACGTGACACACCAAACTGCAGGTATTCAGTTATACTTAAGAGATGCTAACTGTAAGAGTCGTGGTGCAGGCCGAGTGTGGTGGATGCTGGATGCTGGAGGTGAGTAGGTGCAGGGATTCCCCGCTCCCCATGCCCGGGCCCTCAGTCCATAGTCTGGGACTATGGGTAACCTGGGAGTAGGAATACAAGGTTCAGTCTAGCAGCTTCCCTGATGATCATAATCCATAGGCAACCTTGTCAACAAGATTCAGTCTAGCAGCTTCCCTGATGCTATTATCATAACCCACAGGCAACCCTGTTTTCTTCTTCTCACAAAGAGCCATGAGGATAACATCACGTCCTCCTAATATTAGAAGTCCAAAAATTGGTCACCCAAGCTTCCTCTTCACCAAGAAGGAAAGGCAAGCCCCTATGGAGGACAGGTCACCTTAAGCTCAGTGCCCGTGCTGGGTGCAGGGTCATCCTCTGGGGACACGTGTCTCCTTCCCCTGACGCCAGGCGCAGCCCAGCCCGTGGGCACTGGCACAGACAGCTCGAGCTCACTGAGATGGATTCCACCCTCCCTGTCAGGTCTTCAGTTCATTGTTTTTATTATGACTTGAATTGACATATTTCATTACATATGATCACCCTCTGCCCCATCGTACATTCATCACACGTGTCAGTTCTGCTTTTCCAATCTGCTGCTTGATTAGCCTTTGTTAACAGAAATACCCGAGTGATATACATGGAGCCATGTACCTTTTGCTCGGGTTCTGGAGGACACCATTGCAAAGACACTGCCGAGGCTTTTTCCCAGATAAAAATAGTCAGAGCTGTGGCAAGGCCCAAGGACATCAGAAAACGCAGCTCTGTTCCCAGCTCTGCTTCTGACCTGCGGCAGGGATGCGGCTGAGCATCTTCTCAAATTCTCTCCACTTTCTCTCTGGAGTGAAGCACCTCATCAGCCGTCACCTCACTTGGTATGTTTGTGTTTTGTGCCTATTACGGGGACTGTCATTTTGGTAGAGCCCTTTAGGGGAAAAATTATTCTCAGGCTGCCAGTAATGGTGTACAGGGGCAGTTGGCTGGAGGAATGACAAATTTACGGAATTATTATGCTGTATCTCCTAGTTTTGGGAAAGATGATAGATGCCACATAGGCTCTTGCAATGGCAAGCTAAGCAAGGGCAGCCAGCAGAATCCATTTACAAAGAGTAGGTCATCCTCAGCAAATATGATTAACTCCTTGGAGTGGAGGTGACAATGAGAACTGACAGGGCTGAAGCAGCAGACATAATTGACTTGGACTTCCACAAGGCTTTTTCTGCCCCCCCTCCTATACAATACTGCATAAAAGACTTAGGGTTAATGAGTCTGGCATTGATAGTGAAATTCTCAATTGGCTACAAAAAAGAATGACTTGGTAACTGAGGTTAGACAAGTTGGAAAGTGGTGATAAATGGATACAGATGGGGTAACGGTGAGAGGTGAGAAGTGGAGGACTGCAGGGAGCAGAGGTGGGGGCTTGTTCATGCATCAGTGACCCCCCCGAGAGGGGGATGGGAAGGGAAGTGCGCTCGGCATCAGAGGACACCAAAGTGCAGGAGAAGAAGAGGGAGACGACACGTGTGAGGACAGAGTTAAAGACGGGCAGGTTACCAGACACTCAGCCCTGCACAACACAAGTTGTAGAAAATGCAAGAACGGCGCAAAATGAAACAGATGGAGAGAGGACAGGTGGGATTGGTTCTTTTCTGTCAAATGGTGATTGAGAATAGGATGTGAGGTGACAGCGGAAATATGTGCTGTAGGTATAAGGGGGATAGAGGTTTCTGGGCTTAGGGTGATGCTGTGATTGTGAGTGCGGTGCAGGGAGCAGGCTTGTCTGCTCTTTTGGACTCTACCACTGCAATCTTAGTGGCAAACCCAATTTCTTTCAAAATTTCTCTCTTTTATTCTATGAACAACTTATCCACTAACTGATGTGTCCATTAACTGATCAACATTTTAATCTATTATGTAGCCCTCACCAGTTCAAAAGCTGAGAACCTCCAAGTTTTAAATGATGTTATCCTTGTATTCATCCCTTTTACATTAAGGAATTATCTCCATTTTACAAAGATCAAAAAGCATAAAGATATTAAATCTAGTTATCAGCTGTCAGAATTCTATCACAAATGCTGCAGTACTTTGAGATTGTCTTTTCCATTTCTGATGGTCAAGGAAGTTCTGTGATAATTGAATATTTTTATTTGGTTAGTCCATATGTAAGCTTCACAGTCCAGTCCTCTGAAGGACCTTTCAAAATAGCCAAGTGAACATAGTCAGTGTATGGTCTTTGCCACACTTTGTTTTACTGTGCAAACAAAAGGTTGCTTACATGAACGTTTGTAGAAAGCAAGTATCACTGGAGCAAACACGCAGCCTCTCTTAGATAAATGCTTTTTGCAATATTTGCCCAGCTGTAGTGATTTTTCAACTAGCAGTTGGAAAAATGACCTCTGATTTGACCTTAAGAGACAGGTTCTCAACCCAGAGGCTGCAGCAAACTGCTTCTCAGCAGATTAAGCTGAACTGACACACACTGAAGTTACAGACTTTATAGTAAAGGGACTCCCTGTGCACAGAGAACAGGAGCTAAATCCGAGATCTCTAAAAATGCAAACATTTAATCCTGCATGCAGTCATCAGCAAAACTCCCATTAACTTAACAAGGGCAAAAGTAAAACATCCTTGGCCATTGCCAAAGTGCGTTGCTGAGTTATTTGCACCAGTGGGGGAGATTTTCCAAAGCACCAACATCCACCCTACTTTTCCCGCCCACCCTACTGGCAGTATAATTCCCGTCAAACCCAACCAAGTGAAGCTAGTCTGGAGCTGGACACTTCTTGAATTCCACCTAAATGCTTATAACATGCAAATAACTCCAGATATGACATACAAGTTCCCTCAACCAAGAGCTTAAAGTCTAACTGAAGATAAAAGCAACAAATGAAATATTGTTCATATTAAAAGTGAAAAGCAGAAAGAATTGAGAGTGACAGGAGTAAGGACCAGATTAGCGTGCATACAGCTATGACCACATTTTACTGGTGCAAACCTCTTTCTAACTGCAAATAACCATCAGTATTAAAAAAATCCAGCTGCTTAAAATAGTCAAACCCTCAAGCTGAAGCTCATATGGAACATTCAGTACACCACACTAATGAGACTCAAGCACTTGCTTTGGCAATCTGCTCAGCTGGGGTGACAGAGCTGAACTGTGACGCCTCTGTGCCACTCCCTGCTTGGAGTTACAATGAGATTGGGTGGGTGAAAGCAGTAACTATCTTGCTTTCCTTAAAAGCAGAAGCCATTTCACCTATGTCATGTCTAACTTGTAATTACCCTTTGTCTGTTTTGGAGTTGTGCATTTAAGTAGTTCTCTTTTCTGCTCTTTTCACAGCAGTCTCCTTCTGCTCGTGATCATTGTTATTTAAGGAGAAAGGAAGAAGATTTTTCTTCTTTAGCTGTACAGCTGGAGATGGAAAATATTTCTTCTTTTTTTTTTTTTTTTTTTAATGCTTCCCATTTAAAAAAGCCCCCCTGAACTCTCATTTTGTGGACATACAAAAAGCGTAATTTTCTTTGTGTAACTTGACACATCCCAGCGGCAGCACAGTGCTTGATTATTTGACGAGACAGTGTTGTGGATCGCATGCACAAAGGCCCTCGAGAAAATTACACACTCCCAGGCTTCAGTGAGAATCTCTTTGATGATGGAAGGGTTATTATTATGAGTGTTATGCACACACTCAGGTCAAGCTCTTATTAATTTCAGGGATTTTTCCCTTTATCATTTCTTGACTGTTTGGGCAGTACGTATGCAAAGGTAACTCCCAGCCCAAGGAGCAAGGACTAGATTTAGCAAATCATTAAAGGCGTTCGCTTAACTCTAAACATAAGAAACAACAGCTGAATTAATGGGAGCAGTCGCATACTGCACACTAAGGATGTGCTTCTTCAGTTTTATTAACTGCACTTAATGAAGATATAGATAGAGAGATATAGTTGTAAGTCTACTGAAATCATACTCTTTTCCCTGCTCTGCCCGGGCAGTAGCCTTCATTAACTCAGCATTCTGCAGCCTGGCTAACTGGGGCAGGACTTACAGTGACTAGTATAGCAAATTGAATTATTCATTATGAACTTTTACTTATGAAGAAAAATATCTTCTTTTTCCCTCCTATTCACACATTCAACATGAACATATCACGATCTTTGGTTTTGGAGTTTTTTAATGCTTTCTCCTTTCTTGAGTATTTCTCCAGTAAGGAAATGCAAAAAAAATTATGCACAGTTGGTTGTGACATGATCACAGCAGGACTCTGCTCAAGAGCTCTCCACTGAATCGTGTTATTGGTCACTAAAGTTATATGATTTCTCTATTTATTAAACTTGCCGAACGAAACATGAAACAAAGACTATTTTAATGCTAAGAATTCTTCTAATTTGCCCTTCAAAAGGAACTCTGTCTCTCCAAGATTCCCCAACTTACTCAAAATGTTCTTGCTCATCACCAATATTTTGCCTGATTCCACCTCTAATGGCACAGTATTTCTTTGGTCTTAACAGCCCATTCCTAGCAAAAACTTTCTAAGACTCACTACCAGGCTTAATAAGGCTCCCAGTGGGAAGAAACTGAGATCAACAAGGGACATCTCTGTGCTTATTATCATGTTGAATCTAAATGGTGTCATTCCTCAGAATTCATTAGTTTAACAACATTCCTAAAATACAGTTGGCAAGTTGTAAATGTATCCTTTCGATTAAATTACTTAAAAGCTATAGATTTTCCTTTCTCTGTCTATATTTCTACTGAAAACTCACTCAACTTACAGATTGCTGTGCAAGTTTATTCTTTATTGGAATTAACACAAGAAGCATTGGGAGTATTTTTAGCAATATGCTTTTGATTAACAGATCATAGCTTGAACATTGCTAACAGGGGATTCTGAAGTGCAAGATTTCTTCTTGTAGAGGGTCCCACTCTAAAATTGCTTTCATCAGCAGTCCCTGCATAGGAATAGAATGCAGCAGAACAGAGGGGTTGTGTAAGCCAAGTAACAATGTCCATCAGCGTATCCCAGCGCAGAAAACTTAGGCAGAAGAAGCCCAGACTAGGAGAAAAGAGAGGCACAGTAACCAAGAGCCAGTTCAGTTACTTGTAGAAGGATGTGATCTTGAAAGACACTCAGCTGTAAGTGTAAAACTAGGTGTTGCTGAGAGCTGCTCTTCACCTGCAGAACCCCAGCTCCCCCAAACTATCTTTCTCAATCTGGCATGAGTGAACAAAGCCTGATGCTTGCAGTAGTTACATATTGAGGAAGACAGGGCTGAAGTCTAACTGTGGTCCTTCTAAAATTTGGGGCAAGTCTCATTCAGCACCAGAGCACAGCCAAGAGCTGGCCTGAGCGAAGGAAATAGCCCCTCAGAAGAAGACTCCTGCATGCTACAAGCCATGGAGAAGCTGCTAGACCTTAGCACTGGGTGGTGCTTAATTCTGCCTTAAACAAGAAAATAGTCACAGCACGGAGTTCTTCCATGAGCCTTCCTGGAAAGATGAGTTATGACAGAGAAGACACAGGACTCATCTGTTCGCAGCTGTCTCTTGAGTAAAGATGTCTCTCAGGAAAGGTATTAGCCCATCCAAGAAAATCAGTGGTGTCTGCTAAGCTCACCACAGCCTGACACCTGCAAGGAACATTGCAAGAAAGATAATGGTGAGCATTTGGCAAATAAGGATTTTCTTAAGCCAGCATGTCTGTTATTTGTAATTCATAGGCTTGGCAGAATGATCTGAGATTTTTCAATGGTTTTCTCTCAACCCGCAAAATAGGTCTCATTTTAAAGAAGCATTTTTCTGATCTATTTTTAACTTTGATATTATGGCCAGAAAGGGAAATCCCCAAAGATGTATCAGTGGTTGAAATATGACGTCCTGAGTCTGAGAGATATAGAAATATCTTGTATATTCCCCTCCATCATTCTGAGAGAGACCTTTTTTTCTGGTTATCTGCACAACACTGCAAAACAGCACAGATGTTTCGTTACAGTAACGCTCAGTGAACTCGCACAATCTCTCTCCCAGTCACCTTTCTATTCAGAAGCTAAGTATTTGTTTTCCCGTCCAGTGCTCTGCCTGGGCAGCAGATTAATCCTGGCCACACAAAATGGTGCCTGATAGAGCAATATAAAATAAACAATTTGCGATGGATTCTGAACTGCGTTCCAGCAACCACAGAAGCACAGGGGTTATGGAGACAGCTTCTGTAAAGAGGGGGGCTCATTTGTCATTCACTCACTGCATGCTGACCCGCCGGTACTCCTGAACTGAAGAGACTGGAAGATCACAAGAAATGAAGAGGGAAAGCAATCCGGACACGCACGCTTAGTTGCTTTCACAACAAGTGGACATGCAAGAGGGTAAGAAACTGTCCAACAGGTGGGTTCAGGCTGTATCGTACTCTTTTGGATGCTGAAAGAATGACCTTTTTCATCACACTTAGGAGGTGAGTGTGAATGATGTGAAGTGCTACGTTTTCTTCCCCTTCCTAGCATAAAATTCTATTTGCAAGCCAACATGTTCTGAATTATTCAAGGTATGGAACTGAATTAAAATACTCAGGAAAGAGTGGGTAGCATCTCATGCGATGTTGGAACTGGCCCTTAGGACTTGGGAACTTCAGTCCACAACGTCTGTCATCACGTAAAATTTGTTCGACAGCAAAGGACAAAGTGTTATGACAAAGCGCCATGTGCAAACTGAACTCATCTACTGCCAGGTGAGGGACTGGGTGAATGGACAAAGATGCCAGGAAGATGGGTTTTCCTTGTCCTTCATTAAGCTGTGTTGTTCAGTAGCTGTGCCAGGCTAGTGCTGCATTTTTTATCCCTATGAAAACTGCCCTTGTCTCATACCTGGCAAGCATGAAAAGAAGAAATGTTATCGCATAAAGGCACTAAAAGCAAAGGTGTTCAGTGATCCCAAAAATTCTGGCTGAGGGACCAAGGTGGTGCCCACTTGTTTGACAGTACCCGCTGGCCATTTGAAACCATCTGATCTTCCAACACCACGGTGAAAATGAGTGCTGCACTGGGATGAGTACTTTCAAGCCAGACCAGGAAAGGTGTGTAAAATGAGCAAAACAAAGCAGACCTCTGCTGCAGTACTTGTCATACAAGCAAGCAAAATAGAAACAGACTGAAGAACCACACACACAGAGATTTAGACCAGAGCTGTCCATGCTCACAAGAGAGCTGAGAGCAGAAACTCACATCTCCAGGGCAAGCAACTGCTGCCCACTTGCTTTGCATTTGTGCAGTTGTGACAGCGGAGATGTGCAAGAGGAATTTTTTGGCCTTGGTTTTCATGAACCATTTCTATGTCTCTTTTCTCCAAGGTCGGAGAAACATGCACCCAGAATTCGCTCTGAGACAAACACTAGCTGCTGCCAGTGTGATGAAGCATTTATTGAGTGGTACCAAACGCCACGAAATTAAAAGACCGGTTCTTTGCAGCTCCATTTCAAACATAATACTTCTCTTACGTCATAAGCTAAGCTGACAAAGCCACTTTGCCTTCTTCAGACACAAAAGGCCATTTTGAAGTAAACCCCACTAAAACAAATTTGGTTATATTTCATTGAAATAGGCAAGGGCAAGAATTTTCATGTTGCAGCTGCTTCTCTCTGAAGAGCATCAAAGCGCTTCGCAAAGCAAGTTCTCCGGCTGAAAGCACTTCCTCATCTGAGCAGTCCTGCCAGAATCTTGAAAGTCCCTGCCTCTCCTTTCATGAGCAACATTGGCTTCACCAAGACCTAATGACCAAACCCAGAGAGACGCCGAATACCTGCAGCCCAACGTCTCTGCTAGATCTCATTATGCCTTTCAACAGCACCGAGACAAAGGGAATGCCCCATTACACAGATGGATAAACTGAGTCATCGGGCTTTTAAAATGACTTGCCCAGATATTTCAAGCGTTGGCTAAATCTCAGGCACCTCATCGAGGCAATTAGTTTCCCAATGGCGAGAGGGTCTGGTTAAATTACTGGGAAAGAAAGATGCGACACTGAATAAATGACCGAGCGCACCTAGTGTATTGTGACTGAACCGTAGAGTAGAGCCACTTAGCTCCCTCTAAAATGAGCTAGTTCAGACAGTAGCAGCAGATCAGCTGGTTTAATCTGCCGGGCTGAGCTGCGATGGCCAGCTGAAACGTCTGGATGCTGGGATGCCTCCCTACCCTCCTCCTCTAACCACCAAACACTCTGCTGCCCGCTACAAATTAGTTTATAACTCAGGGGGAGTTCCCACATCAGATGCAGCCTGATAGCACTGGGAGAGTAGGAGCAGGTCTAACCTGGAAAGACCTGTTTGCCCGTCAAAGATTGTCTAGAGATTTGCAGCGAGGCAGGGGCCCTCCCAAAATGCCACAGTCCTTTGCCAGCTGCTAGGAAGAGGCAGACAGGGTCTCGAGGCAATGGGCAGAGACATCTCCTCTGTGCTCTGCTCAGGATGGCCACCTCCAGCCTCTCGTCCCCCTTTCTGTCCCTCCCGCCGTGCAGCTCAGCCCCACGTCTTGGCAGCCCTCTGGAAAATCCAAAGTATGCGGTGAACGCCTGTGTAAATATGGTTAATTTAATTACTTCAGGGAGATGGGTATCTCTGGCTGCTGAGCCGCATCGGTAATTCTGATGTCAGCCCCTCCTGCGGCACACGCAGGTTCGGGCAGGAGGGCCGGCGCAGGCTGGGTCCCAGCAGCCAGCAGCGGGTGCCGGAGGGATGCATGGTGAGAGCCACAGCTTCTGCCACTTGTCAGGGTGCAGGAAATTCTGATTTCAAGGCACAGATATGGACTTCTGTGTGATTTAGTGCTCTGAGGTGGGGGTAGTTGGAAATGTGGCATCACCTTCCTTCAGCACAGTTTGCAAACTGATTTTGCTGTCGTGCTTCCCTGTCTGCCACTGCCTGCAAAAGCTCCTGTCAGCTCCCAGTGCAGCAGAGAGTCTCAAACAGCAAACGAGACATGATGCTCATTCAGGCCTCAGGAAACTCTGGGCGTGAGTCCAGAGTGAGTTGGCTCTTTCTTTGACCTAATTCCAGCGGGAGCCATCAAATGAAACATGTACGTGTGATACCAACCTGAAGTCAGCTTTGCCTTCCCCACCTTTGGGTGCTGTATCACCTCGGGAGCCAGCGTTAGGCAATCTGCTGCCTCCCGGCACTTGGAGAGAGAATACAGCGAGGCAGGGGGCACCTCTGCCATCTCTCCCATCACACAAACCTCTGCAATGCCTTGTTGATACCTGCTCTCTTTCCATCTTCTCCTCCAAAAAAACATCCCTACCTGGTGTGCTGAGGAATTGAATTCCCAGTTTTCAACAGGAGTCAGGTACCTGAGGACATCTGCAGCTCTGACAGCATGTGTCTGAGCTCCAGGGGTTAGTGCATAAAGGAAAAGAATTTTCCAAGGAATTTTAAACCCAAATCATATTTAATTCAAATCAGTAATTTGCTCCAAGTTCTGGAGCAGCCCTTGCAAATGAAAGCAATACACTCCTGCTCTTGTCAACAGAAGCATTTTCTTCTTATTTCTTTCTGTGTCCAAAGATTTTCTGGCACCCACATAAAGGTTAAATCTAGCCTGAAAGCACATGCCTCTCCTCTTTGAGTTTGATTAACTATGGCTGAAATGATACTGTTAACTGGAAGCTCTGAAGACTGGAGTAGTATCAGACAGACAGACAAGCAGGGAGAGAAATGAGTCTTTTTAAGTTTTTGAAGCAGTTCTGAATGAGGGCTAAATTGCACCAAATAATGTGCTTAAATAAACTGCTAGCAAAGGAAACAGCTGTCAGAATATTATACTTCTGTGGATCCAAGTATATACCCTACAGTTACAGAATAGAAAATTGCCAAATGAAGATTTAAAGTGACACGATCTGTGTGTGGCAGCAACAGCAGGTAAAACACAAGAGTCGTTTAAGCTGCTTTTTAAATTTAACTGTCCCATGCAAGGAGTATCAAATTTTTTTCAGTAGCTGCCTCATGAGTTTTCCTGTCTATGCTTTGTTAGCACAGCGAGGTTCAGAACACATAGAATGGTTTAAAGCAATGCTTTTAAACAGTATTTCCTACTCTAATAAGGCCCATCTTGGATTTACTATCAAAATAAGAACCATTTAAAACAGCCACCAAAAGACACAAAGCTTAAAAATACATGTATTGTTTTCTAAGCCACTCTCCCTATTCCTTCTCTACATACAACTTTAAGACTAAGAAGCTGTATTGAATAAGGGTGTGTAAGAAAGCTGGACCCACAACCTGTGTAACTCTCCTGCAGTTATTTTTATAGCAATGGCTTGACATAACAATCTCTAAAGTAACTGGCAGCTTGAGGTGGGCAGCGATTGCCTCCTACCATTTCAGGTCAGGGCTGTATGGTGTGTACCAGTACACAGGTTAAAGATCTCTCACGCCTCTCTGGAGAGGTGACAATGAACAGGTTTATCAACACTCTTTTCTTTTGCACTTCATCTCTACTGCTGTGAAAGCACTTTGCAAGTGAGAGTGTGGCACAAGACACTTCCAAGACAGCGTTTTATCCCCACATCATGCCTTGGGAAGCAGAGATGTGTAGCTGAACACTCTCTGCACGTCCCAACACAGGCAGGAATAAAGTTTGGCTGTGCAATGTGGCATTTGCAAATTACAATCAAGTGAAAATTTCCTTCTGAAAAGAAAATGAGAAAGACTTCACCTTTTGGAGCTTCAGACATGCCAACCAATTGTAAACACGGAACAAAAGACCCTGTATTTGCTGTAGGATGAGTTCAGGGTCCCTGTATGTTCCGCCAGGTTCACAGCACACCTCAGCAAATTGGCCAAGTCAGGAAGCCCAGATCTGCATGGGAGTCCCCAGTTCAGTCACCACAGCCTCCCAGTGCTCCCTCTCTCTCTCATAAAACTGAGAAAACACTTTGTCAGTGCTACATAAGTGAATTCAAAGTGAGCTCACCAAAGAAATGCAAATGTGACAGCCTAAAACATTTAGATGAGTTTAAGTGTATTCTTACACATTTGGCAGAGTTGGAGCCTGTGACTCTTTGGGTAGAGACGTGCAAGGCTGTGAGCATGAGCTCTCCCTGCACAAGGGTTGGCCTTGGAGGGTGAAAAAAAAGGGCTCAAGTTTTTAATAAGCTAAGGACGTGAGGCAGCCTGCCCAGCCAGGCTATGAGATGAAACATTCAAACTGATCCATCCCTATGGTATCGTGGTGGCTGTATTTTTGGAAACTTCACTTTTTCACATTTCTATTTTCTCATGGCTCTGCCTCTGGACCTCATTAATCTCCATAGTATTTGCAAGTGAACAATTGCCCTAATTCCATCTGGCTTGAGTACAAAAAAAGAGAATTTTTCTTTTAAAAAGAGAAGGTTGCGCTTTTCATTCTTCCTTTCCCTCCGTATTCTGGAAATTCCTGGCAATTTAACACTTAGCTGCTTCTTAATGATATTTCCAGAGTTAAGCTGGTCGGTACAACTTGAGAAATGGGATGATTAATAGCCGGGCATATGGGAGTGCTCTGCAGCCAGGCTGCTACTGTTGCATTGACCTTGTTACACAAAGGATGATCTTTTTTAACATCATCGAACTGAAATTAGAACCCAAAGATGTGGACTTAGACCTTGCTCCTCCCTACGCTGAGCTTTCCTGTGTTTGATGGTCTGGCTCATTCTGCTTAATGATGAATGTATGAAAAGCTTCCCTCTCAGGAGCCAAAAATTAGAAATAGAACTGGAGGTGCCAGTATACGTAAAGTAGAAACGAAGACAGTGACAGAAGAGCCTCATTTTATTTATTTATTTTTTGTGATAGACAGCCAGTCACTCATCCCTTACAGAAGCCACAGGACTGCCCTGGAGGGATGCAGCATTCTAAATTTGGATAAACTCTGGAGTGAAAAGTTGCATGGGTTACGTTTGAGAGGGTTCAGAAGGTAATAGAGAAGAACGTAATTCTCTGATCTGAGTACATTTCTAGAGGCACCAAAACAGGGCCCTCACACTCAGCTCTTCTGAAATAAAATGTGCCATTCTACAACCATGAAAAAAATGTGAAGAGAACATAAGGTACCCAAAGCAGTCAGCGCCTGAGTTTCCAACTAGAATCAGCATGTCTGATGTGTCTCTTCTAAGTCGGTTTTGCCAGGGACTTCTAACGTCTACAGCTCAACTTTGTCAGGGGCCTTTTAAAATGTGTGTTTACCAGGTTTGGAGGTTACTTTTTCTTCCATTCAGAAAAACTGTCCTCATTCATACTTCTAGTATATGCAAACTACCACACCACTGCATTCCTACTCATTTTGGAACCTCAGCACTGGCGACCATAGAGTAGCATCTGGCCCCGTGCTGCAAAAACTGGTTTGCGGTATACATCATCCATCCAATCGATTGTCTCAAGACTATTTTAGTTCTGGACTGTGAAGCAAAATGTAGAATTCGTGAGAAAAGGTGCAATTAGCAGCTGAAACTCACGCATACCCACAGAGGAGCATTTCAGCTTGCAGGTACTGTAGCCTACACGCTGTCCAGCTCCACAGACTTGTGAAATGACTCCTGATTTACAGGCAGGTAATTAAGAGCAGATCTGCTGAGCAGGACAGCAATGTTTCTGCAGCTCCCGTTGCCAGCTGGATCACCCGTCAAAGCGCAGCGCTGGCACCGGGGCTGAGCTGGCCCTGCCTGCTCCTCCGCTCAAACAGCCTCAGATCCTGGTGTGGGGCTGAGCTGCTCCCTCTTCTCTGCTTCTCCTTCGGGCCCTCCACCTCCTGTGAGCTCGAGAACTCTTCTGCCGCCAGCTCTGCAGGAGGGTTTGGGGGGTTCTTTTTTTGATGAAGAAGGTTTGTAAACGTGATAACTGTACGACATGGCTTTGCTGAAGGGCTGACATACGGGATGCCTTCCTAATTCTTTCAAGCCTACATTAATCCATATTAATACTATTAGCATAATGTATGAGCTGGGGAAAGAGCATGGAAGGAGTATAATTTGGGTTTTCACACAACTACCTGTTCCACATTCTTACAAATCAAGCAGGAGTGGACTTTCATGGCCCAAGTGTTTTAAAGTGGGCATGTCAAGCTTCTAAGGCAGTTTTAAATAAGCTGAGTCAGTGGCTGATTTTCTGATAGCTCCAGCAGAGAAGCTAAGAAAAAGCCTCCTGCCCTTAGCCCTACTTTGTAGCAATTAAACTTGACCTCAAGTTAACTAGCCGGTCTCTGCTTGGCTCCCTCTGCGGTGGCTAAATGCCCACGGAGGCACACCACGCTGCTCCCTGTCCTGGGGATGTCCTGGTGAGCCGGCTGGGGGCAGAGTCTGCATCTTTGGGAGATTCTGCAGTCTTCCTTCATGAAGGTGGGGAAATTAAGTGAGCGAGGAGATATTAGAGTGGTTTTCATGCTCAGGTCCCAGTTTAGTTCTCTGCAGGTTGTAAACTGTTTAAGCCTGCATTTCCCTGCCAGCAAAGCCTTTCAGCACGTAACATTGCTGACTGTGGGACTTAAAGAGGTGCAGTGCCACGCTGGGGATCCAGCCAGCAGCCCTATTAAAAAAATGGCTCTGTATTTGCAAGCTGGAAGGTGTGAGGGGCAGAAATCGGCTCGCTTTAGATGATGTACATCAGAGGCTACACTTAATATTGCAGGGGAAAAGCAGCCATAGCTCCTTGACAACCTTGAACTCCTTTAGCAATTCACGGCCCAGGCATACACAGCCTTGAACAGTATTTGGGTCTGGGTTGTGCCATGTGCAGGGAACCAGGAAGGTGCATTTCCAAGGATGTATCAGTTACTGAGTATTTTGTACAGTTCACCTACTTCTTTAACTTGATGAAAATGGTAATCACCTGCTGTATCCCACACACTCAAGCTCATATTGATATGAATTTGGAAAATACTATATTAAATGATTTATTCCAGCTTTATCCATTTCCTGTTAATGTAATGAATTATTGATAGCAGTAGGAAAAAGGAAAATAAGTAGAAGAGTATTTCAAAAGAGGCAGTTATTCAAAAGAGTGAAGTGGTAGGAAAGCACTTTCCATGCTGTTAGATTTTGAGCTCTGAAGTATTTTCCTACCCAAAACTAGAATGTCAACCAAGTACTTTTACAAATGGAAGTCTCTGCAACACAAGATCTGGCCAACAAACACGTAAAACGAAAGGCAATTTTTAAAATGCAAAGAATCACCTCAGAACAAAAGTAAGAATCTTTTCATTTAGAAAAAAAATAAGAGAGAAGAGAGGTTTTGCTAATGAACACAAATCCTCGGGAAACACTTAAACATGAAAAATTTAAAGTGAAACTCACCCTTTCACTCAGATGAGTTTGATTTCAATGAATCAACCTCTCCTGTGGAAGTTATGTAACTGAACACGCGCCCATAACCACTTGCTGAAACTCCATCTCTGAGAAGCTGACGGTCTTTGGGGCGCAGCCTCAACCATCTTTCTGCTGAATAGATAGGACTTATGTATGTAGTGAGGGAA
Organism: Apaloderma vittatum; assembly: GCF_000703405.1. Taxonomy (NCBI): domain Eukaryota; kingdom Metazoa; phylum Chordata; class Aves; order Trogoniformes; family Trogonidae; genus Apaloderma; species Apaloderma vittatum. The sequence goes on along the minus strand of NW_009698696.1, from coordinate 15,194 downwards.
GATCAATTTTTGAGAAAATTGGTCATGTCTTTGGGTCCAGTCATCTGTTCTGGCTTCAGGACCACTGTCACAGTCAATTGCTCCCCCAGCTCCTCCCCACACCCCCAAATAAAAAAATCTTATACAGAAGATGACTTGACAGAAAAACAAAATAACTCCACACAGGAGGACTCTAAAAATATGCTCAATTATCTGCACAATAATGACAGCATTTGATTCAATTTGAGTATTACAGTTTCAGCATTTCTCTCTCTGTCAGTGGGATGTGTACTCTGAACAACTATCTCCATGCGTTTTTGACAAAGAAGAAAATTTACAATGGAAAAGAAGAAACGTAGTAAAATCCTGAAGGTGCCTTCGTCTTCTTCTCTTTTAAAGGACTGGTAATGAGAAGGAAACTAGTTTTAGTCAGAGCTGCCAGGCTATCAGATGGAATGAGATTTGAAGGGAAGAAAAAATTAATGGCATGCTAAATATGTTGTTGAAATGCACTGGGAATAGCTTCACGTTAAGAGGAAAACAGCTTAAAATCATGTAAAACGGAGGTCAGGCATGAGAAGGAATGTGTCTGTAGAGAATTGTGTGCATGCTAAAAGCTGCCCACAAATTCTAAATACACACATTGAGAACTGCACAATAATCTGGTCAAACAAGGTTTGCAGAGGGGGAATTATCTGCATCCACAGCTATTCTGGGGTACGCTTCATCATTGCATACTTTTTACTTATCACAATCTTGCGTTCAGTGACACAAACAAATGTGAGGATTGGAGTCACTACAATTTTTTTGCAAAAAAGCAAGAACATCTTGATTTGCTCAGTTTAAACACATTGAATACTTTTATCAATTTCAATTATAGTGGCCAATTTCTTTTTTGCTTCATTCTCTGAGGGAATAAGGTTTACACACTCATGCTCTGGGCATGTGCATAAGCACAATAAACTTTTGAAACAGTTGGCTAATTTTAACCATATTTGCCAGCGACACGGTCCTCCAAGTTATTAAGGTCCTAAAAGTTTTCAGAGGAAAGGGAAAGGCTGCAGCACGCACTGATACCTTAGTGCAGAATCCACAGAGGACTTCAACTTGGAGGCACAAGCACATGAAGTAAAATCAGTTTTTCAGAAGTTAATGAAATTACTTCCTTGAACACTACCATAAGCTATAACAAAAAAACCAACACAGTTCAGCCACCAAAGTAGGAAGCCTCCTTTTTAACTAAGTAGCTGTCAAAATTTCAAAGCTCTCTATATAGCAATTGATCTCTGGGACTCCAACAGAGGTTACTTGGAGGATGGCATCACAGCACTATCATCTTAGACAGAAAGCTTTGAAAATTAGTCTCTAAATACCTAATCCACGAAAGAATGAAAGAAAGTATAAATGCACCCAAATCTCCCACTGAAATCCCTTTTAAGTTTCTGAATGATGCAGGCTCCCACTGCACTTAATAGAGAAGAATCAAATGAAACTAAGTGAGGGGACATTTAGGGGAAAGAGCAACTGAAGGAGTGGACCTGGGGTAGAGCGATGCCACTTGCACCGTTATGAGCATGTGTTCAGTGATGGAGGCAAAGACCAAACAGTATAGATAAATTCATAAAAAAAAAGAAAAATGTGTAAACCTGCAATGAGCTGGAGAAGAAAATCCTCAGCAGTATTGCTCAGGGAGAAACTTCTGTCACCACAGAAATACAAAAGCGCTGGAAGCTGGTGGTCCCAGGAACATGGCATTTCGAAATCATGGCCTCTGAAAACCTGTCTTCTAGGAATAGGGAAATAAAAAACAGCTGATGGAAAAACAAGAATGGCATTTTATTTCCTAACCTATGGAAAGGAAATCTAATGTAAAATATTGTTTTGCATGAATTTCATCCTAGTGCCACTGAAGTCCAAAGGCTGAAGGGCCAATAGATGATTTCAGAGAATATTCTGATGGCCTCACATCTGAGGGAAGAAAAAGGAAAAATCTTCAAGGCATTTCCATGAGAAGTTCCAGGGTGTCATTATCCAAGGAGACTTTCCAGTTAAACAACTGCATCCATCTTTAGTACTTCTTATTTATCAGGCAAGTTAATAAGGCAGAGAGCTGAGTAACTGTTTTTAAGAAAGAGTCTTTTAGAGAAAAAGGTTCTATGCAGCCAGAAGTTTTCTCAGGCCAGGAATCTGCTTTCCTAAATATAAAGAGTTAACGAGCTGGTCTCTACACAGTGCTGTAAAGTGACCTGGCCAGCTGGAGTGCTCACTGTGTAGTATATAGTCTCAGACAAGTCTGTTCTCTTTAAATTGTATTTACATGGATTTTCTTTCTGGTTTTCTATTTGTTACACTATGTTAAATAAATCTGGCTTTATTCAACATAATTTGGATTTATTGATTATTACTGGGGACAATTACTCTGAGTGAGGTCCCAGGGGAAGAAAATGAACCTCTGGTGAGGGGCAAGCAGCTAAGGAACTGTCAAACGCGGTTAAAGGCACAAGAGCTCTCTCATAGAGAAATAATAAGGATATTCTGGCCGTGCTCACTGCACAGACCCTCTAACTGGTGATTAAAATGTACACGATGTACTCAGCAAGTCTTATGGGATTTTTTGTTTCTACATCACTACATTAGAGACCATATGGAGTCATCCCACAGGATGAACAGCTGTGTGTTCAAATCCACCACTGAGACTCAGCCACCAGGTCCCCAAGTGTTAAAAGCAAAAAAACTGAAGTAGATTTAGAATTTATGGTTAAATATGTATGTAGACAAAGTCTTGATGGCCTGTAGATGTCTAATATTGCGGAAAAATACAAATTCTTGAAGTCTCTTTATGACATACTGCCTCTGATTGCACATCATACTGAAAAATCAAATAGAGGTAAGGGGCAGAACACCCTAATATTGTTTGAAATTACACTTCTTTAAAAGACAATGATAAAAATCCTTTTGACATAGAGGGATAATAACCTTGTCACAAAACCAAAGAAAGTAACACAGGCTCAATCCTCTAGAGTCTCAGTTCTTTTTAAAAGTTCATTCAGTCACTGTTTGTTTCTATTTACACTGTAATTCTTGTAGTTCTACACGTGGTTTCTACCAGATGCGTCATTCTTGCGCTGTGTTTGCCTCGGATTTGTACAGCCAATGCCCCTGAGAGCAGAGAGCAGCCTGTGAACATCTCAGCCACCTCCCTGGGTGAGACAAATTCAACATCCAGTGATGCTACCCAGACTGCCAGTAAACACCATGTGCCATCACCTCTACATGAGGACTCCGAGGCACAAATTGGATGGTGTCAACTTGTTGTCACCACATAATTCCCATGGATCTAATTCTTCTTCAACTGGAGAAAAAAGTAGGGGGAAAGAAAAAGGATTCTGAGAGAGGCAGCATCTCCTCTCAAAAGCCTGATAGATAGAAATAGATGCTGATATTCAGAAAATTGAGATGGGAATAACAGAAGGTTTTTATTCATCCTTGATCAGCCTGTTATAAAATTCTCCCTTGCTTAAGTCCTGTAAGCAAACAGCAGGGATCCAAAAAGGTGTCAGATAAAACCTCTGCATGCGCTGACACGTCTTGGCACTGGCATGGCTGCATGGAGAGGGAAGAGAGTAAATGGTGGCTGGGATGTAGATGGGGATTATTTCAGCTTTTTTTTTTTTTTCTCTCTCCCTAAGGTTGAATATTTGTGTATGTTCCTGCTCACTTGCTTCTAGCAGTCAGTGGACAAGGAGAGAGATCATGAAGATTTACAGCTGTTTGAATGGGAAAAAATATCAGGGCAAAGCCAGAGAAGCCCTCAGTGTTCACACATTCCTGGGGACTATTATTTTTCCCCATTTTTTTTGATTCTTTACTTAAGAGTTCATCAGTGTTTAAATACAGAGAGAGTTCTTTCTCACAGGAGAGCCCTTTCTCCAGGCCATGGAGAAAAAGAGAGGAAAAAAGCCCACTTTTATTTTAGATGCATTCTCCAAGTAGTATGTAAAATTTACACTGAGTCACTAGCTGGAGAGCTGAAAATGTTTCACTTAGTCTGTGCTCAAAACCATGCAGACCCCAGCATGGCTTTTGCATGTCCTTGTCTCTCAGGGCAAGGACACACACAGGAATTTAGAAGCTTAAAAATACAAATAGAAAATCAGATAAGACCTAATTTTGCTTTGTTCCTCACATGAATTTTTGCAGTTACTAAAATCACACACAACCTATGAATCTTAGGTCACCAGGAAAGTTCATTGTTCTCTGAAGAAACAGCAGAGCTCTGTGAAGCACTTACTTACCTACTTATATTTACTTTATTACGTATTCCTAACCATGCGTTTATTTTAGTTACTTACATTCACCGTGGTGGCATCAAAATGCTTCATAGTCTTCAACAGATTTACCCTGGATCTTTCTTATCATTAATACATTGTTTCTGTCATGCAAATAAGAGTATTTTCTTGCCCTTGCATAAGATGAGGGACTTGAAGCCATGACTTGAATATCCACACAGCATGGCCAGCCTGGACAGGTAAGAAGCCCAGGTTTACATACACTGATGGGAATATATTTCTTCCAGCCCACTTAGACCTGACTGAGAATCTCCACATGGCAACGTAGATTGGCAAAGCAGATGCACTCCAGAAGACTACTTTGTCTAACATCAGCTGAAAGCAAAATTGCTTGCAACCAGTCATTTCCTGTGTAACACCACAGAAAATGAGGACTCTAAATAATAGGCAGGTATCTATGAATTCCTCCACAGAAGTGACTCAAGAAACCTGTTGCAGAGCTAAAAACTGAACAGACTCCAAATCTTATCTTTCACCCTACAGCTGGCTAATTTTTTTTGTGTGTTTTCCTACAGTAAAATAAACACAGTAGACAAGCACATCTATGTATTTTGAGAGATGTTTTCCTTGTGTCTTTTTTCTTCCTTTTAGTTATATCTTATGAACAAAAATGCACATTATCATTCTCTGTTCAGCATTCAGGAGGAGATGTTCAGCTTGCCTGGAAAAAAAGCCAATTTAGGGTGAGAATGGGGGGAAAAGTGAATCACGAACACAGGCAGAGACTGTGTTTTGGAAAGTTTGTAATAGTTGTACTGGGTTTCAGACAGAAGCCCAGCAGACAAAAAGATCCTGCAGAGATTGCAAAAGACGTTGGAAGTCCTCATACATTGCAAAACCCAGGACAAGGAGGAGACACACACATGGCACAGTCAGCTCTGCCCCTGAACAACAAAATCTCTTTTAAGCAATAAGCCAGAACAGTAAATTTGCAGCATTTCTACTTTGTGTTTCCCCCAGGCAAGGGAAATGATCTTCATTATACTGAAAAGTAAATAGAGGCAATCTCAAGGAGACCTTCTCAAGAAGCAACAAAAAAAGCACATTGTGTAAGGCTCAGGGCTAGGATGTTGTGCTTTCGGGACCAGGGAGAAGGTTCAGTTCAGGAGGAGGGAAAGCAGCAGTACCTTTG
>NW_009698696.1:0-9702 GCF_000703405.1 Apaloderma vittatum | reverse complement strand
GGGAAAGTGGGATTTCTTCTTCACAAACTGAGTCCGAAGTCTAACGTGGGGCACCATCAACCATACCGCTGTGGAAACCAGGTAAAGTACAAGAAAGACATGGGCGTGTTGGAGCGAGTCCAGAGGAGGCCATGAAGACGATGTGGAGGTTGGAGCATCTGCCCCGTGAGGACAGGCTGAGAGAGTTGGGGCTGTTGAGCCTGGAGAAGAAAAGGCTCCAGGAAGACCTTATAGGGGCCTTGAGTAATTAAAATGGGCTACAGGAGAGCTGGAGACATCTTTCTAGCAAGGCCTGTTGTGATAGGACAAGGGGTAATGGTTTTAAACTAAAAGAGGCTACATTCATAGTAGATACAAAGATATTTGTTACAAAGAGGGTGGTAAAACACTGGAACAGGTTACTCAGAGAGGTGATAGATGCCTCGACCTTGGGTGGGGCTGAGCTACTTGTTGCAGTTGAAGAAGACCCTGCTCATGGCAGGGGTTGGACTAGATGACCCCGATGCTCCTCCAGTGGCACACCTCCAAGCACCAGCCATCCAAGGGCCCCACAGGATGACTGGTCACAGCCTCGCAGTAGTTTCCTGTGCCAGTTATCAACACAAAATTGGGCCACAGGTTTTTTGCTCCTCAGTCTGAAGGAGGAGAAAGGGATTTTAGTCTAGACTGCAACTAGGTGTTGGGAGTGATAGACTCTGTTCTTGGAAGCAGAAGTTGCCCAGGAGATGGGAGAGAGACTTATTTAGTTATTTATTACTACTTCACAGCTGGCCAATCTCTTCTACCATCAAGCGCAGTCAAAACACGGCCCTGTTTCCAGTGGTGATGAGCTGTGCTAGTGTGGAGCGTAAGAGACAATATCACCTGAACCTCCAACAAACCTCATAGATTCCTATCTGGTTCCTCTTACTAAGCAGTATCTTCCACAAACTGTCAAAGCAGGATTTTGTAAGTTTACTGAACATACATTATAAAAGCTCTAAATATTTGGGAAGTAGTGAAATAATATGTATTTCGGAAGTATTAGCAGCATGTCTTGAGCTAACTGACATTGCCATACTTGCATGCTGTTTCAGTACCTAAAAATCTGAAAATTGTCCACCTACCTCTATATTCCCCACCTTCTCCTGGACTATATGTGGAAACATGTGGACCATTAACAGAATATCACATGTCAGAAGGAGACCTGTCAGTCTCATAATTCTAATAAAAGGCCTTAACAAAGAACAAAGAGATGCTGCAAATGCACCCTACAGAAATGCCATCCCTGAGTTATTAAAACCCCACAGTACAGCCTGTCTGGCATACACCCACGTCAGCTCCATTGGCGGTGACACAGCTGGCCACCCCTGTCCCACCAGTCCAAGGTGTCCTCACCCTCCTGCTTCCTGCATGACAGCACAGACACGAGGAGATATCCCCACCAGAGACTGGTCTTCCCATGTGCCCGCCTGTGCAGATCCACAAGAGATCTAAGCCTCATCCCTGGTATTTTATTGCAAGTGTCTTTTCTGTAACTCCTTCCTCTGTAGGTTAATGAAGACTTAAGCGCTCCGTCTCAGCAGCACTGATGTAAAACGGCTGCTTATTGCCTGTTCCACCTCACTGACTTTTATTGTGATACTTAAACCAAAATGGTGAACTATTACACTTCATAGCCTGCAAATAAAAGCAGAATGTTAAAAAGCAGAGGCTATAACCTCTGATCCAGTCAAAATTGCTCTAAACATCTAAGGCTCATAATCTTGAGACAACTTTACTCAGCTCCAAAGGGGCAAGGAAAGACATGGATTATCATCCACAGCATATCAGGGACTTTAATTGTAATGCTATAATTTTTATTCTACACATGCTCAAAGATAATGGAAGAAATCCTAAGCCAGCATGTGGAACAGCTCAGCTCTGTCGACTTCAGCAGAGCTAATCCCATTTACATTGGTGGGAATTTAGCCCCTTAGCTAGAAGACTTGAATAATCTGCAGCAAGTAGGAGGTACTGGTTCTTTTCTCTGGTCCACACAGAGAAGGTACTGAGGTGATGGCAGCCAGCTTCCCCTGTTTCCAAAGACCCACCTTCTCTGCAAATCATTTCCACTACAAACACTGCATTTCCAATTCTGCTCTTTACCGGAGCCGCTTGGGTAGTGCAATATCCATTTTTAGAGCCAGGAGGTCCTGGGGTCATGTCCACAGTGGCTTGGGCACAGAAATCAAATAGGTGAAGGGAGAGAGTTGGCTCTCAGTCACATTTGCAACTTCCTGAGCTTGGGGAAAGCCAGAGGCCAGTTGAAACTCTGGCTCAGCTTAGAGGAGGGAAGAGGCTGCTTTTTTGCTGTAATCTCACTCCTTACAGACATGCACTTATGTTCTGTTAATTTTGAAATAACGTTGTTTTTAAGGACTACCTTAGATATATCCAAGTTAGCCAAGATGGATTTAAGTTCCATATTCCAACACACTTCCCACTCAGGCAGTAGAAAAGCACTACTGAACAAATGCAGTCTGGCTGACACCATTACTGACAAAGCTTACCAAGGGATTAAACATTTCTTATGCAGGAAACCAAGGGAAGTAAAAGGAGGGACCTGAGAACAGACACGAAATGGAAATAAGAAAACTTTGAATCGATTGTGACAGTGAAGTTGACACTACTCAGAACTTCTGTTCTTGCACAGAGTGAAAAGTCAAAATGGTTAAGTTGCAAGGCTGAAATAGTTTGAGGGATTTGTGATATGGCCCGAAACAGTGAAAGCTGCTACTCTCACAAAGGGACCCTGTTCAAGCAGAACCAGTGCACACAGTTCAGGGCTTGTCTTCCTGCTTCTAGTTTCCTCATGGGCAAATCTGAGCAGGTTACTAGAAGTCAGCACCTTTGGGGGAACCAGAAAAGAGGAAAAACTCCAATAAAGATGTGCAAAATTACAAATGGCAGCCATTAGGGAGGATGCTGTTCCCCTAAAACGTGTCCATTAAAGCAGGGAAGATCAGAGCAGAGTCTCAAGGACCTCTGCTAGACCCTGGCCAGGAGCCTGGAGTAGCAACCCAGAAGATTGCCTCCCAGAGAGAACACTTCTGTAGGTAACTGTGGCTTAATGGCACACTGGGAATTTACCCAGCACTAAGAGAAATAACACAGATAAGATTTTTAAGTGACTCACTATTTGGAGAGTCTTTTGGGGTACACAAGTCAAGACATCTAAATCTGTTAAGGAACCTAGGAGGGACCAGACTTCAAAGAAGTAGATTTACAGATAACAGATTTACAGATCTGGTTCTTTAAAAGCTGCCTGAAGGCAGGGAATAAAAATAACCTGAAACAAAGTAAGTACTACCGAGGCAACCCAAAACCTATACTTGCTATTGAAAAATCTTGTTTAAGAACAGCAGAATTCAAAGCAATTCACTCCTGCACATGACAGAGCTGAGGAAGCTCTTGCTAGAGGAAGCTGAAGGTGCAAAAGGCTTATAAGTGTTCAAAAAGAGGTTGAAAGCCTCTTGGACAAAATAACACCCCTTGAGGTTTCTCAGAAATACATATTCACCAGTTACCAAAAAAAAAAAAAAAAAAAAATTTAAAAATAATCCAAACAAGCAAAACCCTCTATTGTGGGTAAAGATAACATTTATAGCTCAAGAAGTGCCTGAGCCACCAGATCCTGAGAGAATGCTGGAGAGAGCATCTCCATGTGTCTGATCAGTTCTCCCATGCTCCTCTAGACTCCCGCTATTCAGCCACTTTAAAAATGAGGATATCTGACTAAGCAGGCCTTGGTGTGAATCAATGCAGTTGTTTTCCTATCGTCGTTCTTATGCCTGAATACCTTTATGGCAGTAATAATTTATGGAGCTCCTGGTAATGCTGAAGATGACTCTGATCTGTACCTAGACCTTTTTGTCTAGAGTTCACAGTAACAGCTGGTTTAGTCTACTTTAGATAGAAGTAAGCTTTTAAGGAACTCAGTCCAGCAGTTTGGGCCCTCTAATGCAAAAGCAGAAAAAAAATTTTAAAAAAGGATTTGGAAATACCAAAAAAATAGATGTTATTAAGAAAATAAAGCAGTTTGATATAACATAATAGCAGCATAAAAGTTCCTGCACTGCTTTACGAGACAGCAAAGCCAAGAGAGATCTAAGTAATGCAGCATAGCTCTGCAGCTCCCATTCCCAGGAACTGATCACCCCCAAAACCTTTGCAGCATCCCCAGGGGACAGCAAAACACTATTATGTCCCTTTTCCAAAACCAAGGAAGCAAAGCATGAATGCAAGTGATTTCCCCGAGGCGCCACACGAAGGCTGCCGTGCCTCACCATGTCAAAACCGAGACTCCTTCTTCTTGGCCCCTCTCCCCATGCCCAGAGACCAGCTGGGCTCCAGGAAGCAGAGCCTGGGTCAGCCCTCACCGAATTGCCGTGTTCCCCCATCGTCGGAGGCACCCAGGCACACCATGACCCGCCGCCTCTACAGCCCCGGCTCAAAGCCAAGGGAATTCAGTTCCCCCTCTTGAAATCCACTCTCTCTCTCATGGTAATGAGCACTTTAATCTATCAGGAAAATGTAGAGCTTCTTGGCGCTGCTTTTTATTTCTGATCTGTGTTTTCTCTCTCTCTCTTTTAGGTTAATTTATCTGATTACATGCAATGCACTGCCGTCGTGTTAAGGTACCAGTCGAGTTTCCACTTGGAGGCTTGGAGGAAAGATTACCATTAAAACGTGACTTCCATCCACTCAGCTGAAATTACTATTGATTGCCAAAGAAAAATATTTGTGCTGTGAAGCTGGGAGCTATGATGTTGAACCATATTAACATAATGTTAGCATAGCTACGGGTGTTTAGTGGCACGCAATCAGATTTGAAATGAACGTTGATTATAGATTGAGATTAATGTTCACATATTCATAGGAACACAATGAAAAGAGCAATTTCCTTTCTACTACAGATCAATGGTTTCCCCATTCAATTATACAGCTGTAATAATTGCATTATGCGGAAATATTTCTTAATGGGTTATTTCATTCTTTCTGTTTGCCTCTGTCTGTGTGTGTGCATGTGAGAAAGATCTCGTGTACTTGCACACACGCTTGCATGTGTGAAATCTTTTGTCAGTGGCACTTGCCAAAGCCTGCATCCAATGCAAAATACTTTAATTACTAGTGCAAATGTGTAATCTTTGGCTAAGCTAATAATCTTTTGGCATTTTCCCACTATTCTCTTTATTCCTCCATAGAGCTCTCTGATTCCTCTGCTTGTTTAAGGTTTTAACAGCAGGATCCCACCGCACAGCAGATACGTTAGGTTTGCTCTATGTGAGGCTCGGAAACCTGGTGTTGGCCCAAACGGCCCCATCACACCCAGATACACCCCTTCAGTGCATCCCACTGTTCTGTACTTATAGAAGTTGAGCTTTGCAGTCGGGCATAGCTGAAACTCCTCACTCTCCTAGTGCTGCTGTCTGTCTTCTCACAGCAGCTGCTGTAACTAAGAAGCCCAAGACTAGTTAAGCAAAGTAACTTGCTATGAGCTTGCAACCTCAGGGACTCAGGGTCTTGAACTTAAATTAAAAATGAGGCCTTGAATACTGCCCTTCAGAGAGAGGCAGGCTCTAAGAAATTAAAAGCATTGTACCAGGAGCTGATGGAACAGCTTACAGTACATTGCTTGGCTCTGCTTTAGGGGATGTCCTCTTATTGAACCCTCTGGCTTCAAATGACCTGAGAACATCTCTGCAGACATATTTTGTTAGACAGCAGTGTTGACCGCAATGTCTGCGCAGAAACATGGTCTCCAAGCTACTTCACGACGGAAGCCTGCAACATTTCCCAGCTCACCACCAGATGCATCCTACAGACCGCATTGCTGGCAATGATCAAAACTCATATCACAATGAAAAAAACCCCGTAAGGCACAACTGAGTAATGCACTTCAGAGGTTGTTCAACTTCGAAGCCGAGGGTCAGGGTAAGGGTATTCTGGTCGTACGCCATTTCTGCTGACTGTGCTCTCTGCGTTAGCCAGAGTTACAAGAAACCGTAGCAGTCATCATGTGAGATCTGCACCATGTATTTTAAACTGGCTTGACTTCTCCAGGAGCATTCATCTTTTACTCTAAGGAAAAAGGCTCCCAGCAACACAGCATAAAGCTATTCCTCAGGATGGTATGGCTTGTTGCATTTGTCTTACTTACACTGCAAACTCTATGAGGTAAAGAATTAATTTTTGCAGGTGGTTGGTTTGGGTTTTTTTGCAGAGCATCCAGAAAAAAAGGATGCTTACATCCTTTTACATCCATTTACATCCTTTTACAAAGGATGCTTACATCCTGCTGCCTGCTGTGGGCAGCATGTAAGGAGGACTGAAAGTTAGATATCAAACCAGTTTTAGCTGCTTTAGGTGAAAAACCACCACCACTTGGTACGTGGAAGGAATTACTAGGCAGGGTTTACAAGAACTGCAGAGTCACTCTTCCCCTTGTGATGCTGAGTCATCAGATAGTAACAAATCAACAAGAATGAGGCAACATGACCCACTCATTCAGCATTCAAACCACGTTCCCTTTTCCCCTTTCCTTAAAGTTTCACATCTCTGTTCACTCGTCTCAGTTTGTCAGGTCTCACACAGAGGGACATGCACAGCTTTGTCTCACATGCATTTTTAGTTATCAGACAGTGGATTTTCACAAAAAGTTGTATATTTGAAGGCTCTTGCCTCGAGGAGAAAGAGATGGAAGTAATCGTTGCTTTTATTAATTGAAGTATTTAGGCTTTTGGGAAGTGGGATAAGGTAAGTTAAATGAATGGAGAATGTGGAAGAAACAGAGTAAGTTTGATAAATCCCAGTGAACAAAAAGCAGCATTCAAAGGCTATGAGGTTTAAGAATTTGAAAACTTAGCAATTTTGAATGCATATATTTCTGAGACCTTTAGGGGAGCTTTGGTTTTAGAAAAGACATTTTAGTTTTCCAATTTTTCATTTAACGGAACACCAAATTGTTAAGTCTGTTCTGAAGGTCTTGGTTATTTTGTCATGCTTCAGTCACTGCCAGTAATACAGTCAGTCTCACCTAGCTGCAACTTACTTGGAAAATAGCAATTACTTATGCTGGCACAGGTGCCAAGCTGGGCCCTCAGGCAGGCCAGTGTAACTGCTGGTAGATGTTCTGCTCGTGGAATTGCTCGAGGCTCACAACAGCAGCGAGGAACCAGAGCTTGACACAGCATCGCTCCCACCTGACCCAACTGGTGGCTTGAACTCGGCTTTAGTGTATGCAGGTCTGCAACCACTGGCTTCAGAAATACAATCTTAAAAGTCCCATTGCCAACTACTGTAATTTACCATAAGCATTCAGTGTTCTTTACGAAGGCAATTATTATGTAAATTACTAGTTTGCCAAGGCAGCAAGCACTGAGAAGAGGATAACATGTCTTTAAAATAAATTGCTGAAGACAATCCCCATTAACAGAGGAGAGAAAGAAAAAGAGCATTTAACGATCCTCCTGTCCCAGACTTCCCTTGAAAGTTGAGGGAAATACGAATTCCAGCAAGCTTCGAATTAGTTTCCTCTCCTGAAGAGATCTGTCTTTGCCATGAACCTCTTTAGAAACCTCGGGAAGGATTCATCTTACCTGACTCCAGACAACTCTAGTGTGGACAACTCTGTGTAATCCAGTCATCTATGATTCATTTATGGGTGAGTCAATGGAGACAAGTAGGGATTTCTAAATCATGATTAATGACCAATTTTTGTCAAGCACATCAATATGAGATGAACCGTGCTTCAGAACTGTTGACTATTCTCCACAGTGTGTAGGAGAATGTACACAACTAACTCCCATGGAGGTGATCAGACATTTAGAGTTTATCTACAGCTGAAGTATGTAAAAAGTCAATTTCAAATCTTTTTCGTAAACGACATGAAATATACAAAAATCTGAGTATTTATATGAGCACAAATCACCACAACAGGTTTTCCCTAATAAACAAATATCTGGCTTTTAAAAATTATAACAAAATGTAGTAGCTAATCATCATCTCTTTCTTCAGCAAAATATTAGGAAGCAGAATCTGCTAGAGGCTTGTTCATCCACAGATTAATTTGAAATCACATTCTATTAGATGGGAAACATAAAGAAATCCTTTGTTCACCAGGTTATTTTCTACAGATTTTCTGAGTGGCCTATCATTTGGCCTAACACTTTACCTTGGAAATGTGGAGGCATATGGCATGACCTTCAAGTCCTAATAGCCTTCAAGAAGTTGAAGTTGGATTATTTGGGGTCATGGGTAACAACTGAGAAGCCATAGGTCAAATTCAAAACCATATTACAACCCTAGAAAAAATTACCTTTCCAATAACTTATGGCATGACCTCTAGCTCCGATTAGTCTGTGAGGGGCTCTTGTCCTCCATTCACACATTCATGTATTCAAAATCTCCAGATCAGAAATGAGGAAAAAGTTCTTTCACCTTGGTTTTTATAGAAGAATGCTTTTTCTTCCCTTTCCTTAAGGATCAGTCTGGTTTTAGAAACACTGTATTTATATTAAATACTCTGCCAGTGAAGATGATTTTAATCAATGCATGAGTTCCACCAGTGCTATTCTACCGAGTACAATGGAAAAATCATACAAGATCAAACAAGCAGATTTTCCCCTTTTGGGGACAGATGCACTTTTAAGAGAGGCATTGATATCCAATAGCCATCTTAATTTATAACATGCTTAATTTTGTGCATGATTACTATAGATGCCTTTGTAGAGGAGTGAAAATCCATAGTTTAATATTCTATACTCAAAGGTTTTGTTCATTGTTAGAGTATTTCTTGTTCAGGCACATGAGCCTTCACGACTGATAGGAGCAGCAGACACACTGGCCAACAACACAGTGAAAATTGATATTCAAGTATCAGCAAGGCAGGCATAAGGGACAAAAGGTCTGGAGATCCAGAAGAACCCAGTTTATGTTTATCCTTCTACTTACCCTGAAGAAAGTTCTCAGCAAACCAGAACTGCCTTCCCTGGGGTAGCATCCTCAAACGAACAACGATGATGCTTCTTTGTGTGGCCTCGTTCAGCCCTATCAGGAAACAACATGACTTTATTGTTCCGTACATCACCAGAAGTAGAACTTGGCCATCGCCAACTGTATTTTCACTCACAAAACAAATAAACAAAAAAGTGACACAATGAAATTGGAAGGAGTTTAAACGCAAATATTTACAGCGGGGGAAAAAAAAGTCTTTATGATGTGTATCACTGCTATGTAGGCAAATACAGAATCATAGAATGTGTGGGGCTGGAAGGGACCTTTAGAGGTCGTCTGGTCCAGCCCCCTGCAGAGAGCAGGGACATCTTGAACTAGATCAGGTTGCTCAGAGCCCCATCAAGTCTGACCCTGAATGTCTCCAGGGATGAGGCCTCCACCACCTCTCCGGGCAACCTGTGCCAATGTCTCACCACAACGTGCTGGGGTAGTTTGAGCCCTTCCAGGCGGCACCCAGGAACTACAAGGTGGCTCACCCAGTCCTGCCCTCCCCTTTTTGGGATGGGGAGGAGAGAAGTCAACAAAAGGGCTTAAAAATGGAGATTAAGGACAGGAGCTCACCACTTACAGTCATGGGCAAGGAACAGGGCAGGCTTGGGGAGAAAATGAGCATGAATTTAATTAGCCACTGTCAATTTAACCAAATCAACTAGATCAGAGTGGGAT
>NW_009698695.1:0-242 GCF_000703405.1 Apaloderma vittatum | reverse complement strand
GTGATGGCGGATCCCATTGTGGCAGCTGATGGGGCTCAAAAAATGGAAATTCTTAGAGGACCACGACAAATACAAGTGTGTTACTCATCTTTCCACCTGAAGCCTATGAAAGCCATCAAGCACAAGTATCAGACAAGCACATAAGTGTCTTTGTTGTGGGGGAGCCATTGGGAAGACACTAATTTCCTCTGCTTCCTTCTACATTTTGTCGTGGTATGTTTTCAAAATCACTACCACTTCAT
>NW_009698694.1:0-755 GCF_000703405.1 Apaloderma vittatum | reverse complement strand
GGGGGAAATCTATGTCACAGACACTATTGGTATGTAGCAAACACCCTAGCAGAAGCCAAAATAAAAGTAGAGCTTACAGTGCCTAAACTTGTCAGTACTGTTGGCAATGAGAATACTTGTCAGGTACTACACTGTAAGACTAAGAAAGAGCAGCGTAACTCTCAGTGAATGGTTTTCAGTCAGTCACTGGTGCCACGAAACAGTATAGTTTTTATGGTCTGTTTCTCAAAACCACCTAAATCCCTCCTCCTGAATGGAGTCACAAATTGGTGCCGCTCTCTGCACCACCACAGGGTTGCACCCTGCCTGGGCTGGAGTCCCAGGAAGTTCAACAAGGCAAATTGCAAAGCCTTGCTCCTGGCAAGGGAAAATGCCTGACATGAGCACATGTGGTAGGCTGCCCGGTTGGAAAGCAGCCAGCGAAAGGTGACCGTGCTGCTTCCTTCAAGCACAGGCTTTCTTCCTGCTCTTCCAGATCCATCCTTGGCTGTTAGGAAAAATCCATTGTTTGCCTGCAAAACCCCCCCCCCCCCCCCACTGAAACTAAGGGCCCCAGCCAATACAGTCATCTATTTGTTGCCGTAAAGCTGATGAAGTATCACTTTAAAACTTTATCTCAAGCTGAGCTGAGCATTCAGTCATCTGCTGGCCACGGCATTCCAGTGGGGAATCTCCAATGGGACAGCCAGCAGCTTTGGGCAAGGGGGCAGGGCGCCCCAGCACCAGCACCCTGGGAGGACAGTGTTTGGGCAGGG
>NW_009698693.1:1006-2970 GCF_000703405.1 Apaloderma vittatum | reverse complement strand
TTGTTTTTCTCATGCCATAAAAGATCTGTCATCGGTGACAGCCCTGTGTTTAGCAACAGATGCATTTCTCCGGTAGATGACAACAATCAAAATAAAGGGGATTGTGCATTCAGCTGATCCTGTGATTTAATTCAAAGTGATGCTCCCGAGCACTATTAATAGGTGTGCGTTGTTGGAGCTACAGGAGGCTTTGCGCTATGTGTATTAATTCAGGCCGTCAAAAAAAAAACCTCGCGCAGAACCGTGGGTTCACGCAGTCCCAGGCTAAAATGTTTCACGTTTGACCTGTTGGTCACCCTCTCCGCTCCTGCTGAGCAGGTATCTCCCTTGTGTTCAAAAATGATCTGTGCCCGCTGTTCCCCTTTGATGCTGTGCATCTGGGAGAGAACAAAATAAAAGAAATATTTTAACGACTTCTGCTCAGAAGGAGGAAAAGGGGAAAAAAAAACCCCACCGCCCTCAAACTTTGCACAACTCAGTCCATCCCAATGTCTTCAGGCATTGAGTGGGATTCATCCCACACTCCTAAAATTCCTGGGGATATAGGAGTAACATCCATTCTTTGTTATTTTGCAAGGTGTATGCACCTTAAAAAAAGCTAAAAAGGGGATTAATGGTCAAGAGGAAGAGCAGATCCCAGTGACCTTATTCTTTTCTCACGCCTGCCTCAGGTATGTCAAGGGCTTGGGTATTACATTTAAATTCTCTTGGTTCTTTCTAATTTCTCAACAAGGTTTACAGTTATTTAACAGAAAAACTGGGGAGAGGAGCCATTAATGTATGTGAAACACTTAAAGCTTTTCTCTGGGAGCAAGGGATAATACAGTCAAGTGTCAACTTCATTAACGTCGCTTTCATTGCTTTCGGTTATTTCAGGAGCTCATGGTACCATTGGAAAGTGCAACAATAAACTCTTCCTCATTTCCAGATTTTTTTTCCTTTGAAAGGAATTCCAGCTAAGTGTGGCTTTGGTTTAATTTGTACGCATGGAAGCATTTTTCTTCTCATTGGATTTGCAGGTTTATGACATACCCAGGTACTCTCCACAGGACAATTTGTCATTAGGAACAGAAATTTGATGCATCAGACGTTGAAGAGGACTTCTAGCAGGAGCTGGACACCCACCTAGGAGGTGACAAGGCTCACAGAAAACACTCGTGCAATAACTACCTACCTTGTCAGTATAAAGAAAGAAAAACTGTAGAACCTTTGAGTATCTCAGACCCTGGTTGGAGGAACCAGCTGTGCATTGGCGATCAAATCCTCTTTCTCAAGGGTCCCAGACCTTGTGCAGCCTAGAGTGCCACTTGGAAAGTTTTTTCTCAACGTCCTCTAAGCCTACAGACCGCAGAATCGCAATGCAACCGAGGTTTGCACCTCTGGAATCAAGAGACTTGATTTTTGTTAAAGGAAAGAAAGCAGTGACTGCTTATTGGCATCTCCAGTCAGTTTTTACATCACTTTCCACCCCGTGGGAGCTGATTCTCTCACCCCTTAATAAGCAGATCAGCTTTTTTTTGTATGGAGAACCTGCTGCTCCTCCATGTCACTCCGTGACCCAGTCCTCGACCACATGCTGTCATTAATTCTACTCATCAGTGGTAACGATTGAGTTGCCACCAAGAAAGGCTATTGGTGCTCTTGCTTTGGAAGGGAGTTCCCAGTCAACCTTCCTATTGACTTTCAGAAGATATCTGCATCGCTCTATTGAAAACAGGATTATGGGATTATTCTGCTATTGATTGTGTTTCAAAAGTGTCATTAATGCAACTGAACACTGGACTGACAGACTGAAAACAATTGAAGTTCTGTCTCTTCCCATGAGACAGACAACAGGTGAAGGAATGCTAGTTTCTGTCCCAGCAATGTATAAGATTTTTATTTCTTTTTTTTTTTTTTGCCAAGCTATTTGGGCAGTCCCCCCTTAAAATTGGGTAGCGTAAAATCAGGAACTTTGGTTCCTG
>NW_009698693.1:0-220 GCF_000703405.1 Apaloderma vittatum | reverse complement strand
TTTTTCTTTGTGTTGCGAGCCTCACCCACCTCTTCTCCTTTTGCAGAAACAGCCACGAGGTGTTTAAGGAAACAGTGGACTGGTTACGCGCCCGGACCGTCCAGCACCCAAAGATCGCCATCATTTGCGGGTCTGGACTGGGAGGTCTGGCAGATGTGTTGGATAACAAGACAATCTTTCCATATGAGAACATCCCTCACTTCCCACGGAGCACAGGTTA
>NW_009698692.1:0-2510 GCF_000703405.1 Apaloderma vittatum | reverse complement strand
GCCGCGAGTTCAGAGCGTGTTCCAGGAGAAAGTGAAAAGGGTGAAAAGGGGCACAGAGTTGAGCAAACTGTACCTTAGTCCTCAAACCGCTGTAGTGGTTTGGGGGGAAAGTGGGAAGTTCCGTGAGGAGGCCTCAGCGCGTTTCTCGCGTTAAGAGCGGTCGGGATAAAAAATAGATCAGGAAGAGATCCGTGTGTCATCCCATTTTCTACGAGAGACATCGGATAAACTGTAACTTGCCGGTTTTCTTGTCAGCATTTATAATTCTACCTGCTCGTAAATGCAGATAATTGCCTTTTTTTTTGCTCCTGAGATACTTTAAAAAGTCTTTTTATGGTCTTTTGAACAGGTTGTGGGTTTTTTGCAAACACCACTTTAAACCTTACTCTGACAAGCGTACAGCGTGCCTGCCTACAGGAAAGCTGGGGAGGGACTGTTCAAAAGGGCGTGTTGTGACAAGGGCAATGGTTTCAAACTAGAGCAGGGTAGATTCAAATCAGACATCAGAAAGAAGTTCTTCCCTGTGTGGGTGGTGAGGCATGGGCACAGGTTGCCCAGGGAAGCTGTGGAAGCCTCATCCCTGGCAGTGTCCAAGGCCAGGCTGGACAGGGCTTTGAGCAACCTGGTCTGGTGGGAGGTGTCCCTGCCCCTGGTACGGGGTTTGGAACTAGATGACCTTCAAGATCTCTTCTAACCCAAACCATTCTGATTCTATGAGAATTGGTACGATATTTTTTGCTATCACCTCTCTGTTTTCCTAACTGCTGCCCACATTTACTGTGGAGGTTTTTTCTTACCATCTTCCGTGTAGGCTTAGCTGAAAAACCTTCTGTCACTTTACATCACTGTTTTCTTTGATATTTAATGTATTCTCAAATAACTTTCCAGGTAGAAGTTTCTAATTCAATATTGCTTAATTTTCATTATCTTTTCTCATATAAGCCATCACAGGAAAAACTGCTTAGATCAGTCCGACTTTATTAATATATTGCACCATTTTTCAGATGTTCTTGGTAATTTAGCTGTTCTTTTGTGGGACTCAGGATATGCCTGCTGTTTCTTCCAGCTGCCTTCCATCTTGCTTGTCTGCTTCCTAGTTCCCCCCAAAGAACACCCCAAAACAACTGTTTTTAAACCAGCAGTTAGCATTCAGTCATCTTGGGGAGCAATCTTGAAAACTAGAGTTTGCTCAATTTCTTCCTGGGGCTCTGCCATTTTATTTTAGCTCTAGCAGGACTGCCAAGCTTCAGCATTTTGTCTCTCTTAAGACATATCTGAACTTCTGCTTCATTCTTATTTCCTCTATTACTTTAGTATCTACGGGGATCGTGGGTGTTTTGTGCCATTTCTCCCTGGGTAGTGGTGCCAACTTGTTTTTTAAAAGGTTTGCTGCCACTTATTTTGCTTTTAAGGTAGAGCCACGCAGGACACCTGCCTGCAGGCAGCCCTCTTGCTGCTTGTGCGCTTTTTTGGAATCACAACCTTGCTTCTCCTGCTCAACTACATCGGAAGCTGGGTTGTACAATTGCTATTGTTGTGGCTAAAACATGAGGACTCCTCGAGTAATCGCAGTCTAAATGTGGCTGTTGTGCAAGCACCGCTGCTGGTTAGCGGTCAGCCATGCTATCAAAAAGGTTTGAGTACAGACCTGCAATATGTACAGGCAGAACTAGATGAAGTTTTAAATTGTCAAGCAGCTTAATGGAAAAATTCACGTTTTTTAATGCCTCACACATCTGTCTCGGTGATGATAACTGCATGGTAATTTTACGTGACAGATTTCAATATGGTAATTAAGTCTTCACTGACTTCTAAAAATGAAGTGGCCCCTGCCACAGAAGAGCTACAGTCAGATGTTCTGAAGATATAAGAACTTTGTGCGTACCTGTGACGAGGTATAGTGGGAAAAATACCAAATATACCTGAAAACGTGACCTGGAAACTTTATCCCATCCATACTGATAACTGTGGAACACGGAAATGTTGCTTGGAGGCTTGAAGCAGTGAGACTACAATGGGAGGAGGCAGTCGTCTTCAAAACAGGGGTATCAGACATTCACCAGGTGGCTAGCACATGTGGCTGGAAGGTCCAAAGTTGCTATTTGTCAATGTCCCCGACTCTGGAAAGGTGTAAACACAGCAAATTGTGCAACTGGACTGGTTTGCAGGAGTCTGGAGGACTTCCAGCAGCACCTGGGCCGGGTCTGTCACATAGCAGCCAAGTTCCCGAGCGCCCTCATCTCCTGCCAGAGCAGCAGATGCAGTGTACCCAGAGCAGTTCTCATGTCCTGTACTGTGTAGGTACGTAGGAGAACATGTGACCTTGGGAACACAGCCTAAAGCTAGTGCTCCTTCCTATGCTTGTACCAAGTCCGTGAAATTTTGCCTTCACGCAGCCCAAGCAGGAGGCATGTGCTGTGTCTGCTCACGAACCTGCATGAGTGTACATGAAAATTACTGACGCTATTATCTTGCTATTCATGCAGGGCCCCAAGCAAACACTCAAATCG
>NW_009698691.1:22220-39011 GCF_000703405.1 Apaloderma vittatum | reverse complement strand
ACTGGGTTTTAGCTCAAACCCAGGACACCTTGCTAACTAATACTGCTGAAATCTGACAAATCTACTTTCAATTTAATGGTGGCTACAAATTAGCCTTGATTACTCTGAATTGCTGTTATCATGTTTCATCTGAATACTCTTCTTGTTGAAACCTGATCTAAACAAAATACTAATACAGTTCTTGTAAAGCTTTGGATTTCAGTTTTTCTTTCCTCAGTGGAAAACTCCAATTTCTGTAGGGTGTTTTTGGTTTTTAATTTTTTGTGTGGTGTGAGGTTTTTTGTTTTGGTTTTTTGTTTGCTTTTTTTTTTTTTACACCTACAGTGTATCTGGTCAAAGGGAATACAGCTTCTTTCCCCAGTGATCCTTTGTAATTGAAAAGTATTTTGCATAAGAGCAAATATTGGTCCAAACTGACCTGATAGGTTGTGTGCTTTTCTAATCCCAAAAGTATAGTTGGTTGGAAGGGGAGAGGAACTACCTTGCATACTTAGATTTTTTTGGGAGAGGGATAATTTTGGGTCAGAAACTACCAGGTAATAGCTTAAGATGTAGAAGTACTTTGTAGATTATTTTTATTGGTAGTTTCTCTAGATTGCTTTTTAGAGGCTTTTCAACAAGCTGCTTGTGTAGAGACTGTCAGAACTTGAAACAAAATGTTCCTGGTATTCAGATACCGGCCTGGTCCTTCTAGGGTTTCTGGCACTGCTGTGTCATTCTGAACATCCCAGGGGTGACAGAAACGCACCAGAGACTGCGTGGGTGAAGGAGCAGTGCAGCGCCCTTCTGGGACGAAAGAAGTGCGGGCAGTGCTGAGCGCTGCTGAAGACAGAGTGAGCAGGAGATGCTTTCTCCTCGTTCAGAATGACCCCAGCTGTGTGAAGAGCTGCCGATGAGCAAAAAGAGTATGTGTACATTAATAGCGTGTTTTCGAGCTTTTAGATGCAATGGAGTGTGAGGATCTTCGTGTAGAAGCTGTGTTTAGAAGAAGGTGAAGGTTTGAGGCGAGGATTGAGGATGGAATCTGGAAGTAGCTAAGCTGAGATATGTGAGATGGTCCTTCTGTCCTGACCCGGGCACGTCAGTTGCAGGGGAGAAAGTACTATTTGTGATGGTGCTCTTTCTGCTCAGAGTTGCTGACTTGCTGAGTAGTTCACCACTGATGTCATTTTCACTGGACTTTTTCGCTGTTGCTGCATTTGTTGGGAGGATTACGATGTTGTGTGCATGACTACTTAAATTCTGTGTGGGGAACAGCGCTATTTTTGTGGCACCCATGAGCGTGTTTCATAAGCAGCGGGCTTTAAAGAAACCTGGGCTCCAAGGGGCTTGTCTCCTGTGGTGGAGGGAATGCAAGGAACGTAGTCCCCATGCCCGACACCACCGATTTAATAAGGCTGTGTCGCCCTCAAGCTTGCTTGGAGTTGGTCAGTGAATTTGATTGTGCCGTGTGGTTGGCACTTGAACTGGTCCACTCAGTGATCTGGCTTTCTTTAGGGAAAGGGTAAAAAATACGGTGCTGCACAGATTCAGGTCACTTGTCACTGTTTTACTGAAACACTTCAGTCCCACCTAAGGCTGTGCAAAACATCAGAAGTCCTGCACGATGTTGTTGGTGTAGAGGACCTCTAGGCTCTAATTTTGAGCCGTTTTAAATGGTTCTGCAGTACCCATGGCTTTGATTTCGTTTGTAATGAGTGCTCTTTGTGACACGTCTGTATTTTGCTTTTCCCTTCTGCCTGTTTACTTGCTATCATAATATAAGAATTTCTTTGGAGGGGGGAAAATGCAAGCCTTTTGCTTAGTGAGTATCCTCACTGCTGTGAAAATAAACTGGTTTTTGGTCTGGACTGCTGCATTGCCTAATTCACAGTATTTTTTGTCTTAATTCAAGCAGTGAGTTTTGTTTCCTGGTTGGTTTTAGCAGCACTGGGGAATCGATAAATATATTTTTTCTGTTTTCAGTCTTAGCAAGAAGTGTCCACATTTAAAAAGCCCAGTCCTGTTTTCTAAGTCTTAGGGAATCACAGCCGGGGTTCCCATTCAGGAAGCTCTGACGCTGTTGCTTTGGCTGAATGCCATGTCTCTTGCGCTGCCTTAGCTTTTTGTTTTGGTTTTGTTTTGATTTTTTTTTTCTTATTTTATCCTTACTGGCATTGAGTGTGCCCTCCAGACAAAGAGCAGACAATGAATTGCAGCGGATGACACTTGTGAGCAAGGAAGAAATTGGGTCAGTTCCAAGCTCGTGCAGGCGTAGGTGTAGCGTTGGTAGGAAGGGGTGAGGGGAAGGAGGCTGCCACCGTTCCTTACTGTGCTGTGAAATCTTCTGATGGCTGTTAGGGTCACCCAGCATAATTTACTATGACAGAACACCGAGTAATGCAGAATATTTGTTAGACACGTTCATTAAGGATTTACAGTTTTCAGCTGGAGTGCTGTCACAATTTTAATTACTTCATGGATCTGCATGCTGAGGTCACGCAGAAAATGCCGATGCCTCTAACATGTATTACTTATTTATTTTTGGAACTGATGTATTTCTATTAAATGGGATTGCAACTTCAGAATCTCTAATTTTAAGGAGCTGGAATTAAAGCTGAGATGTGGGTTGTGTTTGGCTGTGTGTGTAGCACAGGTCCCGTTTTGCCCTGGACTCTGCGCTCTGTGCCGTGGTGCTTTCGTGCCCTCCTGCACATCCTCAGACCGTGATGAACCAAAGCCACAGGACCTGGGCATCGTGCTTAGACACGTTTTCAGTAGCACAAGTGAACAGCTGAGCGTTGTATCTTCTGTGGAACTCAACGCGAAAGTGGAGTGCTCTGTTATTCTATAGCATTTAATTCTTCTGTGGATTCTTAATTTTATTGCACAGGCTTTTAGTTTGAAGAACAGTAAATGGAACCAGTTCTGTTGAGAAACTTGAAAAAATTCTATGATTCTGTGATAACCTTCATCTGTGGAATGGATAGTTGTCTGATGGTGACTTATGAGCTTCACAAATGGTTTTCTTCTCTGAAGATAAGATGGTGTTATCTGTTTTTCTCCTGCTGTGGCTTTTTTATTAAGTACTGTATGTACTCAACTCTGCTGCACTGAATGTAGCAGTGGGTGGGGTGAGGATAAATTGTAAAACATGCATTGGAAGTAAGATTCACCAAGTGGCATAAAGAAACCTGCTGGGAGATGAATGGGTAGCGAAAATTTCTCTGAGGTCTGGAGCTGAGGGGAAATGCCGTTTGGGTATGGCTTCACTTTCCTGAGAGCAGAGCCTTTGCGTGGGATCGGGGATACCTCAAGGACAAGTTAAAAACAAGAAAACCTGTTTAATGGCTGTGTCGGAACATCCTCAAGCACAGCTGGTAGTCGGCTTCTCTGTCACTGACAACTGCTCGGCAGCCGGCTCGTGGCCAGGCAGCGCTGCCGCACTCCGGGCGAGCAGGCAGGTTTTCAGGATTTTTGGGAGAGATACACAGTACCTGCTCCGGTGAACTTCACCTGTGGACTTGACAGAAGTCCACGTTATGAAAACTGCTTTTCAAGTGCTGAGGACTAGCTTAAGGACAGGTTTTTTTTTTCCAACATATCTGCTGACGATTCAATTAAGAAAACAATTGTGGTATTGTTGTATTGGGAATTTTAAGAATATTTAAAAGTTTCTCTTGCTTAAGTAAATACCAGTCTGGAGAAATACTAGTTGCATTAGGCTTCCTCGTGAGCATGAATATTAAATATGGAGCTGTATGTGTTTTTGAGATGGTGATGGGTGTGGCGTTCCTTCTCCTGTTGTTTTGTTTCTGCTACTTGTTTGCAGGCATTTGTTGAGCACCGGTGTTGAACAAAATCTCCAGGAGTTAAGGATTGAAGGGGTCAGATGCTAGGATCTGATCATGCTCATACAGTTTAGCATAGGTCAGATTATATAGAAACAATGAATAAAGAAAAAAACAATTTTTTGTTTTAGTAAACTTATTCTTAAATGTGTTAAACATATGGCACAGTAGTGCAACATGTAGGTACAGGTCTTAAGTACATAGGTTTAGTATCATAAAATGTAAGAAAGACCTGTTGGACAAGTTAAAATCTGAATGAGAAGTTACTGACCTAAGCACTTGAGTTAGAGTTTTTGTTAATGCTTAATCAGGTTTTGATACCTGTAATTGCCTCTTGAAATCCAAACAGAATATTCTCTCACAGGTTGGTTCATCTGGTTTGGGACAATGAGTGACTTACACTGATAAAGCAGAAGTCTTTTCTTTTCCTTCAGTCTGTAAATAAAAAAGATGCCAGGGCATCTACCAGATCCAACCTTGGCCAAAATGAGTGAGGTATGTATGAGGTGCACACAAAACTGCCATCGTTTGGTCAAAGAATCTCTACGAAACCAAACCATGTACTTCGAGCTTATCTTTTCCAATGCATGCAGTTCAGAGAAATAGCTTATAACTGGAATAGCGTTAAATGGTGGGTTTGTGCATTTAATCAGATGTAAATTTCCCTACCAGTTAAGCTCAGCAGACAAGAACAAGTAATTAGCATAGCAAATGAAAAGTAGTATTTCTTTGTATTAGAAACTGCAATATGTTCAAATCTATATTTGCTATGTAAGCGTGAAAATCTGACGTGCATCCATAGTCTTGGCTACCAAAAGAAGATCTTAATGTATCAGACTTTACTGACTGGTGAATCTCATTGCAGGTAGAAGAACCCAAACTTCCATAATTAGTGATAGCAGTCACTGAGGTTAATCTCTGTATCAGAACGTTCTCCTGAATTGAGGCTTATATTGTGGAGCCTTTAGTTTAGGGCTTTGGCTCTTAATCTGTACCTCCTAAACTGTGAATTGTCAAGACATCGAGGTGTTTGTACTGCTAGTGCTGTACACGCTGTAGTTAGGAGCTTGTGGTTTGTGCGAAAGGGGAATCTTCTGTCTGCCAGGAACACTTTTCTGCTTTAGCAGAGCTTTGCCTTTCTAGTGTTCCTGTTCCCACTGCTTCATGTAATGGTGTATGTAAGTGTCTTGAAAATAAAAGGTTGAAATTCACATTTTAAAAACTTCGATGTGTTCACCTAATGGTTTACAGGAGACTTTTATGTACCTGAGACAGGGCCTCTGGCGTTTTTATTGGATGTAGCATTTCTTCAGGCTGAATTCCTCTTACTCCTGTCTTGAACTGAAAGAGGATAAATTATCCCATGAGGACAGTATCAAAACATTCTCATTTACCCACCAGCTTGCCTTTGCCTTAAGTATTTTGGTGAGCGAGTCGTGCTTGTAGACTGGAAGGGTGCTTTTCTGAGGTCTGTGGGCAGTTTACTTCAGTCACTTGGCAGAAATTCTTGCCGCTTGATGTTTTTTGCCCATTCTCAAGCTCTCCCCGTCTCTGCAGCTGCCTTGAGCCCTGTGGTGGTGTGACCTGGCACAGCTCTTCGTGGGGCACCTCTGGGTCAGTAATCAAGGCTTTCCTTAGGGTATGGAGGTGAAGGTCTCGACTTCTGGTAGCACGAGGCTGAAACTAACTGTAGTGCCTCCGAGACGTGTGTAATCCCAGCATATCAGAAAATGTCCTCTGTTAGAGATAATACTTTGAAAAAGAAACACTTTAGTAGATGTTCTAGCCCCAATTCCACATTCGTTAATACGGGATCTGTACCACTGTATTTCTTCTGAATTAGTTGTAGTGTGCTATCTTTCTGGCTGAAGGGAAACGAACTGTAGCTGATGTGGCTGAGAATTAATGTGGACAATAGCTTAATTTCATCTGAAACTTGCTGTTTGAAAGCCAAGTGATCAAAGTCATTCAGAAATCTGAACTAGCAAGGTGAACCTGTATTGATTCAGCACTTTGTCTCATGTCCCTGTTAGAGTCTTGGCTTGATATGGGAAGCTCTAAAATGACATTTACTGTGTTGAAAAGTAGTCTCAGCTACTGGATATAGATCCTCCCTGCCTTTCTTTCAAATAAAACAATTATTTTAAGTAATTATCCCTTTTTTGCGTATAGAAAGGGAAGACGAATAAGAAATTCATTCCACTTTAAATGCAAGCTGGAAATGTCCTAGTCCAAACGCACCTCTGAAAGACTTAAAATGAGGCAGAAAATACAGATTGCAGGTAGTGCAGTGCCCAGGGCAGCACGCTGACCGAGCGTGCCTCCACTGCAGGCAGGACGCTCTGTGAGTTCCCAGCGCTCGGGCTCCAGAAGGGAAACATTCTCAGTGCCACGGAAAGATGGCACACGGTGATTAGGTCTGAAGGGGCTTCCTGGATCGTTTTATAATGGCAAAAAGGTGTTTTATGAAGCATGTGAAGCTGGCTCGAAGTTAACGCAGGGTGGGTGGGTGTGTATCTTGTTCGTTTGTCATGAAGTGTTTCCTGTGGGTAATGCTTGTTGTAAATGTCTGGTTTGAGTACTTAGCAGAAGATCTGGAAATCAGCATGCTGTAAAGAAAAGGAAAAAATCTAGTTGAGCCCCGTGTTTGAAATATGTGATGAGTGCTGGGAAACACCTGGCATTCAACATATAATTGAGAAAATATTTGGAGCAAATGTGTTCTGTAAAAGTGTAAGCAGTGACCTTGAAAACTTAAGATTTTTTCCTATATGAAACTTAGATTATTATTTTTTTATTAATCAAAAATTTTGTCTGTTTTGTCACTGGCTACCTTAGGAAAATAGTATTTGGCAGCTAAAGGAGTTGAAGAATTCTTGTCTGTATGGCCCTGCTTAAATTTGTAATCTTGGCTGTTACTTCTGCTGTTTGATTAAAATAGTTTCCAACTATTTTGTAAATTTTCTTTTAAATTTCAGATTACAGGTCCACGACTAGTTTTGTCAGGACTTCTTTCGGGTGAGTAACTTGTGGGCAGGTTGTTGTCTGTTACTGTCTCAACAAATTGATATTGTTTTCTTTGGCCTTCACTTGGTGGTAAATTTTATCTTGGGTTGTGTGTTAAGGCTGTAGAGCTGATACAACTGAAGTTAAGAAGTTCTTTCTCCCTGTGGCCCATTGCGATGGCTCTTGAAGTGTTGCCAGAGAAAACGAACAGGTGAAGTGTTATCGGATAACATGTTGTTAATTGTTGATGTTTCGGAAAGACAGTTGTTGGTTCAGGCAGGGGCTGCTGGTGAACCAGCACATTACTTGGGTTTTAGGGAAGAAACACGGTGTTATCGTGAAAACATGGCAGCACAGGCAGAGCAGCTGACTTACAGGCTCAGCTTATCTGTAGCCTTTGGCAAACTGTGTCGTTTTCCTGTACTTTGATGTAACCGCTGGCAGTGGTTGGCAAGACTGTTGAGGGTTAACATTGCAGAAGTGCTTTGAGACGATAGAGTAATGACACCTTGCTGCTTGAAGTGTTTTCACGTCCTCACACTGCTTGAACTTCGTGATGTTTTGTAAGTTTATGTTATGTGTAGTGCAAAAGGTACAATTGCTGCTATTTCCAGTGCTTAACGTGGTTCCCTTCTTCCCAGCAAATGCCAGATGCATTTAATTGCTCTGAAATGAGATTTCAGCGTGCTAAATTTTGTGCTGTAGCACAGCAAAGACCGCATCTCATCTTTAAAAGAAAAAGAAGTCCTTTATGTTAAAATTTCACATGTGAATCTTAATACTGATGTGAGTCATGACATCGTCTGTGAATGCTGGAGGTGATTTTGTTTCCCGTTCTTCACTTCTAGGCAGCTGTCAATGCCGGTAGCTGATGTTTTATCTGTGCCTCTGCTCCCGACAGCTGCTTGCTTGCAGCTGAACTTGTGCCGTCACTGACTTTCTAACAATTTTGAAAATACAAAATGTTTCTGCCTTAACAGCTGGTGGAAAATGTGGGGTTTTAGTGCTGCTAGGAGGTGGTGGTTTAAGATACTTTCTTCCTCATCCTTCCTTGCTGTGAGTTACCGTCAATAGCTGTGAACAGTGCGGAATGTTGGGGGTTGCGTACAGAAGTGGGACTGGTATTTTTAAAACTTTGCTGTTCTTTTGAAAAACTGGAAACCTGGTATGGCTGAGGTGGCAGGTTTTTATTTAGCACACTCCTGAAAAGTACAAGGTCTGAGTGTGTGTTAAGTGATTGCTTCCATTTCAGGAAAGATGGAATGTTGCTCTGTGCTGTACTTGTTTGCTGGTGCTTGTATGTCTTCACGAATCCTGTTCTGCTGCGGGCAGCATGACTTGCCTTTTCTACGGTGAGGAGACAGGCTAGGAATGCTTTCATTTTTCTGCTGTTTTGACTTAAAAATAGGCTACTGAAATGAAATGCCTGACTGAGTTGTGGAGACTAGCACCTATCCTGTGCATCCTCACCTCTCCCAAATTCCTCTGCTCCTTGGGCGAGTACCTGACAGGTTCTTTTTAGGCTTCCATGTATATGTATGTATGTATTTGGCCTCCAGGGGTGGCTGATGTGCCCTGCCTGGTGCAGGGCTGTGTGGGGCATCTGGGGCCAAGGGGAGAGTGTTGGCAGGCGGCCCTCGCCCTCGGTCTGCCCGTGCTGCTGAGCTGCTCCAGCTGACAGCCCCCTGGAGCGCGCCTGGTGGGGCTTCTTGGAAAGCATCGTTAAACATTGTCGTTGGCCACGAGTGCATCCTCGTCAAGTTTGCCAGTGAGCCCAAGCTGTGTGGTGTGCTGGACAGGCTGGAGGGGAGGGGGGCTGTGCAGAGGCACCTTGGCAGGCTGCAGAGGTGGGCTCCTGTGAACCTCCTGAGCTTCAACAAGGCCAAGTACAGGGTCCTGCTCCAGGGTCGGGGCAATCCCAAGCACAGACACAGGCTGGGTGATGAGTGGATTGAGAGCAGTCCTGCAGAGAGAAGGGCTTGAGGGGTGTTGGTGGATGAAAAACTGAATATGACCCAGTGATGTGTATCTGCAGCCCAGAAAGCCAATCGTGCCGCATCCCAAGCGGCATGGCCGGCAGGCTGAAGGAGGTGATTCTGCCCCTTAGCTCTGATGGAACCCCACCTACAATTCTCTGTCAGCTCTGGTGTCCCATACTTAAGGGCATAGACCTGTTGGAGCAAGCCTAGAGGAGGCCATGGGGATATTCAGGGGCTGGAGCACCGCTCCTGCAAGGACAGGCTGAGAGAGCTGGGGCTGCTCAGCCTGGAGAAGAAAAGGCGTCAGGGAGACCTTACTGTGACCTTCCAGAGCTTCAAGGGGGCGACGGGAAAGAAGGGGAAGGACTCTTGGTAGGACAAGGGGTAATGGTTTCAAACTGAAAAAGGGTAGATTTAGATATAAGAAAGAACATCTTCATTATGAGGATGGTGAAGCACTGGAACACGTTGCCGAGGGAAGTCATGGATGTCTCAACCCTGGAAGTGTTCAAGGCCAGGTTGGATGGGGCTCTGAGCAGCCTGGTGTGGTGGGAGATGTTCCTGCCCGTGGTGGAGGGGGGTTGGAACAAGATGATCTTTAAGGTCCCTTCCAACCCAAACCATTCTGTGATTTTATAAGATCCATTTCTGACAGAACCTGTCTTAAGCGTCAGTCCTCACGGGGGCTGTCGGTTATGTGCAAACCCAGCCTGAGCACAATAAGAGGAGGTTTGATTTTCTCAGATGATTGCATCGACAGGCAGCACGTAGAAGCAAAACAATTCAGATGAAACTCTTCCAGAAACCGTGCAATTGTTTAGGTAGTTCAGTAACGCGTGGGGATATGGGCTCTGGGTTAGAATGGCCCAGGAGGTATTGGCAGTGTTTGCAGAATATGGAGATCTTAATTTCACAGTATTTCGTTTAGTGTCACTTTTCCCCCTCTGCAGTAGAATCGCATAGCAGTTCGTGTTCTTTGGTCTGAAATAATTAGTGCGTCTGACACAGTGCAGTTCCCACTGGGAGCAATTGTTCAGCTGGTTTGAGTGGTGTTCTAATAGAAATGTTTTGTACTCTTCCAAGTATCCACATTCTTCAGAGAGGAGTGTCTGCAGTACAGGAAGCAATGACATTACGGCACGTAACTGGCATTTTTTTAATGCCCATAATATTGGGATGGAGTCATCCTTTTATCTGAACCGGTCGTATGTAATTGTCCATAAAATAGTAATAGCATGTATGAAATTGTAAAGAGACAGAAGTATTTTTCCTGTTTTTCCCATGTGCACGTTGCCTTCTAGTGCTTTTCTGATGGATGCTGTGAGCGAAGGCGAAGGGCTGCACAGTAGCTTTCTTCACGGGGCATGTGTGTGACTTCTGTTAAAATCAGGCAGTAAAAAAATTAAGAGTTCATTTGAAGTATTGAATTTTGAATTTAATTTTGCCATAACTGCAGGTGAACGCAATGGAAAACGAGCTGGGCTGAGAATAGTCTTTCACGTATTAAAAGATCTACCACAAGCTTCAGTGTAAATTCTGTGCTTGAAACTTTCTAAGAAACTCTCCACCGTGTGCTGACATTGCGTAAAAGTGGTGAAAGAGGCTTCAATGATTTGTTGAGGAGTTGTCACTTTTCTGCGAACTTGACATTTGAGAGTTTTATTTCCAGCTTCAGTGTGTGTTTGTTGTTTCTCTCCCCCTCCAGCTTAGATTTTAAATTTTCTCTACGCTGGGCGAGTGAAGCATAACCTTTTATTTCCCCTTTCCTTTTTGGGGATAAATAATGTTTTGTTCTGGTGCGGGGAGGAATCGATGACCAAAGCTGGTAGATTTTTTTTTTCTTTTATTTTTTTTACATTTCCCCTGTGTTAATTCCCTGTTAGCTGTTTTGACTTGAGTAAGACTCCGAGTGGGTAAGAACGCTTTTGTCTTGCTGTAGGGTCTGTTGTTGCCATCGGTAGTCTGGCAGGTCTGTGAGAGTTCTTTCCCACTTTGTGACCTGAATGTTTCCTCCGAGTAGGTGGTTGCTATGAGGATGCGCCTGCTTTTATTCTTCTAGAAGAGCAAGTCTATGCTTTGATGAGAAAAAATCCAGTGCTAGAACTGGATTTTGGTCTAACATCGACTTAGAAGCCTGTTATCGATATCCCACACCAATTACTAGGTGTAAGGGTACAGCTTTTGTTGGGAGCGCCTGATTACTGGTTTTATTATGCCTGCTCACGTTGTCTGAACACTTAACTGTGAGCTCTGTCTTGATTTAATTTAGATGTTTAAAGATGGTAACAACTGCAGTTATAGCTCTTTGGTTGTAAACTGTGGATGAGAGAATGCATACCTGTATTGTATGCATTTTTCCTGCAAAACTGTTACCTACTTGATTTTTTCAAAATCGGGGGTGAGTGTGCTTTAAATTAAAACAGTTTGCATCTTTCTTATTCGTGTTTTTTCCTTTAAAAGAAGAGAAAAAGGTATTTGTTCTCTAGACAGAGCTTACCCAGGGTTATTGCAACTTGCTGAGAGGAAAACGTGCTAAATTGTTCAAACACATTGCTTGGAAAAGTGACGACCGCCTCCAGAAGAAAGACGGATGGTGATGGTCTGGTGCAAAAGGGAACCTAGGGGTGCGGCTGGTGACTTGCAGCCCTGCTGGCTGTAAACAAGCTTAGAGTTGTGCACTTCTGTAGACAGATTTTTAGTTCTTTTTCCCTGTGCAAAATGTTTTGGAGGGCCACGAAATGAAGCTTAATTATTGGCTTCTGGCATTTGATAGATGGAATTGATATAAAAAAGCTTGGAAGAAAATTGTACGTTTTATAATGCTAATTCGGTCTGACAGTGTAATGATGGCAAGTAGGCAGTACTCTTGCAGAAGCAGGAACTACATGTTTGCAGATATTGACAGTTTCTTGTACATGGTGTGTTCCTGTGGGGAAATGATGCGAAAGAGTTTAAGCTAGAAGGTGAAAACAGGTTCATGAGTATGGAAACTGTTTTACAAATAGTTCTGTGAAATGGCTTTAAATCAGGCTGGACATTTGCGCAAGCCTCATGGGTGCTGGCATACATGGTCATTGGAATGGAAATAGGATTCCGAATTTATTGTGTAATCTAGCACTTAACGACCGTAGTGTATTTCTGTTGAACTTTGGTTCTGAGAAAAGTGAACAAGTAGTCCTTAGTGCCCCACGAGAAGTAAATGGGTAACGCTGCGGTGATAGCTGCTCGTGTGGTATCTTTGTCAGGAATTTTTTACTATGGATGTCTGAGAGAATTATTTCCAAAGCAGTGGAAGCCAGCTCTCCTGTCTGTGACAACCGCAAACATGCAGTTTAAAACACCGCAGTGATCTAAAACGAAGCAGTTTTTAACAGGTTGTGTTACCCAGAGGTTTTGTCCATTGTGATTCAGTGATACGTTACATGATGGGTGCATAGACTTGCAAGGGTAAATAACACTTCAAACAAAGGGCAAATTTCTTCTTCTTTCCTAGAGCTTCGCTGCATGCCGGGGCAGTTTGCGTGTCAGAGTGGGACCATCCAGTGCATCCCTTCGAACTGGCAGTGTGATGGGTGGCCCACCTGCGAGGACGAGAGTGATGAAGTTGACTGCCCAGGTGAGTAAAGCTGAGAAAACAGCTCGTCCCAGTGTCAGCTTCCCTTGCAGCAGTACTTCGACTCTGTAAGATCGTGTGCTTGTTTTTGTTGGGAGGTGGAGACTGCTTGGCAGAATTGCACCCATTATTAATGAACTTTGAGTTGACTTCTCTTCATTTTCTGCAGCTAATGCTACAAGCAGTTTTTTTGCTTGTCTGAACGGTCCTTCCATTCTCGCAGTCGGAGTAGGTATCCTGGAGATGAGGAGACTTTGTAGTGTAAAAAGAGACTTCCATGATAAGAACAAAAGAAATCATGTTGGAATTAAACCAGAATGACGCATATGCCTGTGGTTAAATTTGGAGTTATTGTTTTGGTTGTATATCAGTCAAACTCTTCTGGGCGACATTGCTGGACTTAGGTACAGAGCTTGTTTTATTGCTCCCAGTTCTGATTATGCTTCTTGTGCGTAAGTGGAGAACTTTGTTCTGCCAAACAAGCTGATGTATTTGCTCTTCATAAACTCTTGTGATCATATGTGTTCAGGATCCTATCACTAGCAGTGGTTCTCTGCTAAAACTACTGGATATTGAGCTAACTTAAAAAGACAGGCAAACAAATTTTATATTGTCAATATATAATCACAATGTAGAACATTTGCATTTGTCCTTGACAAAACAGGCCAGTGTAACTCTTTCTGTGTGCCTTAAAAGTGAAGGGACCTGTAATTTTTCTTTTTCTTTTTGCTAAGAACAGTGAAGCAGGAATCTGAAAGCATGAATTCAACTGTAGCATAATTCAAAACTTTGATCTCTACGTTCAAAAACCATTTTAAGAAGTTCGTTGCCACAAGACTGCTCAGTTTGCTTGGGAGAGAATCACGTGAGCTTGGTGGCATCGTCATCACCGCATTCAGTCTGTCATTATTGAGGGTTGAGCTAATTTAGTGAGGTGCTACAAAATGGTCGCCGGTATTTTACTGTAACAAGCGTTTCTAAGTATTCATGTTTTCTAGTGTAATTAGAGAAGTAAATCTAGCACTCAAACTTTGAAACTGTGCTATAGTTAGCTATCTCCCTGGTGTATGCTACGCACAGGTAATTCAAATAATGTGTTCAGTGTTCTTTTTAAAAAGCTTTTGGCTGCTTTGTTTGAGTGTATATATTTGCAGCATGGGGAAAATACGGTTGGTAGTTTCTTTTGACATTGAAAACTAATCTGTGCCAGTGATCATCTGTTTAACGCTATTCTGTATAATGTGTATGCTCTAAAGAAAAATGCTTTTGTAGTTGTGCTGTTATTCTTCCTTCTTTTTGGCTAACTTTGGCCAAATGTGAAAAACTAAGGACTTAATGAAGTCAATGACTAGGGGAAAGCAGTCATGTTACTGTTTGGAAGTACCCAAAAAGCACTGAAGGCTTCACTTGTGGGAATATGGGAACATTCACATTAGTAGAAAACGGTATTTTCGTGTACTCTTGCTGAGCATATTAGTCAGCAGTTGAAGTTCTTACATGAAAGGTGCAGCAGGGTGATGTTGGCTCAAGGACTGGAGCTACCAAGAGTGTTTGGTATGTGGCGAGGAAAAGGACTTTCTGAAAGTACATTTCTCAGTAGATAAGCTCTGCTTTGGTTTGGCGTGTAGGTCTCGCTGGACTGTCTGGCCTGGCGTGATGAGAAGAACTTTAAGTTAAGAAATGAAAGGACACACATAGGAGAGACTTGATGCGTCGCTATGTCTGTATGCAGGAAGAGGAGAATTAACATACGTAAGGAATACTAGAGGGGGAGATGCTGGAAAGCGTAGAGGAGGAAAGTATTCCACTTGGTGAGAGGGGTGGTTGGATAAGTAATTGGTGACAAGGCTGTGCGGGGCAAGAGAGCCAGAAAGCTGGGTGGGGTGTTTATGAAAGAACTGAGATGTTTGCGCAGTAATGCGAGGAGTGTAGCCAGCAAACCAGAGGAACAAGAACTACGGGTGCAAGATGTAAAAACTCTATTATACCTGTAACAAAAAATCGGTGGGATAGCGTTGTGACCTGGAGTGGGTGTTGAAGGGCTTGTTGTTGTTCAGAACTGTGAAGAGTAGGGACAGGTTGGCATGCTGCTGTACGTGTAAATGGTGTGCCAGGGTACAGAGAGGAATAACATGAATGAAAGCAAATCTGAGGCCAGAATAAATCTGGAAGAGCACGATTTTCTTATGTTGAGGAAAGCAATGCACATGTGACCAGTTGTAGGAGGGACTGAGCCCTGGGACGTTGATTTGGGAGTTAATGCTGCTAATAATAGTAGCACATAATCATACTCAGGAGTGATAACTTTCTTCTTTGGCCACTGAATTAACAAGAAATGATGCAACTCTAAATTTAGAAAATGCCTCTGGATTTAGATGAGCAATTGTGAGATGATTCAGCTAAATTTAAATACTTTTTAATTAAGGTTCTTAATTTCAATAAAGGCAAACTGAACACTAAAAGAACTAGTTAGTGTAACTACCTGGACTTGTGAAACTTGAAGAACTAAAATATCTTTAAATTAAAAGGCATGAAATCTCTCTGAAGCATGAAAAGAAAGCTGACAAGAAAGGACTTTGAATCTGGTAGGGAAGCTTGTTACTTTTCAGCCTTTGAGCTACTAATGGCACACTCCAACATGAGCAACTTGGAAAAAGTCAGTGGCTGTGAATTAGGGATGTGTGGTGGTGACGAAGGTGTGTTCCAACGACTACTTAGTCATGTTGGTATTTCCGAAAGTTTAATACAAAGCCATATTAAGTTAGTTGGCACTGTTGATTTAATTCACCTTTTTTAGGCTTGATTTTCATTTATGTTAGTAACAAAGCTCCTGTTAAAATAAGAAGATGATTAATTAGTAAATTAGTTTGGTAATCATGTGTTGTCTGAAGTACAAGAAGCACCCCAAACACTAAGACTTTCTTGTTAGAATAATGTTTTTCTGATGTTTTTTTTCAGAACACAATTAGATAAGACATTAATTTACAGTCTGGTTAAGTGTAGGAGACGCCTGTTTCTTCTAGACTATATAGTTCTCTCAAGGTAGTTGTTACAGCTGTTTTTGTTCTTACTATGTCTTTTCCAAATGACGATTTTCCTTTAAAGCATGGAATTCCTTTCAGTCTCAGACTAGTGCTGTGTGAAGTGCTGTTCCCTCTGCCCTTCCCACTAGGCACGCAAATGGTAGTGGAATCTGCAGCAGCGATTACCCTCAGTTCATCTCCCTGGTAGACTAAAACCATTGGCTGCTTGCTCTTGTGAGCCTACTGAAAATTGCTGGCAGGTTTTGTGTAGAATGTGCTTCCAACTCTCTTCTACGTAAGCAGTGTGAGACTCGTGAAATTTGTGTACTGTTACGTATCAACAGTGCTTGATCCAAAAAATAGTTTATCCCAGAGTGGAATGTTCTGTGAAATGGTAGAAGCAGGCATCAACATCTTAAACGGGGACTTTTACGAATGGGAATTTGTTATTTCTACTCAAGTTTTCTGCACAAGTGATCAAAGTAGTAACATAACTTTTCCACTGTTCTAAAAGTTCTGTATTTAAACTGACAAGGAGGGGCTCTGCAGTTTGCCTTTTACTGCTCACTGGATTTCCAGCTTCGCTTCTACCAGAATATCAGACCAGCTTGTCCAGATAGCCAGCCTTCTTTGCAGGCCTTCTGGTCAAAGCTCACTTTCAGCAGTACGAGTGGGGCAGGGTTTAGGGCAGCTCTGGCTGTTTTATCTGTTTATGCTACAGGCTTGAGTTTGTTTCTGTTACATATGAATAGAGAATGGATGTTT
Source organism: Apaloderma vittatum (assembly GCF_000703405.1). NCBI lineage: Eukaryota > Metazoa > Chordata > Aves > Trogoniformes > Trogonidae > Apaloderma > Apaloderma vittatum. Next base: position 22,795 of record NW_009698691.1, on the reverse strand, counting down.
TAAATTCCAGTGCCTTTCTTAAATTCTATCCATACCAGTTTTTCAGCTTGCAGTTGTATTTGGTCATCAGTCTGTTTCCCTCCTTCATGTATCCCTTTTTAAAAAAAATTGATTTCTCCTCAGGAATAGGTGATCAGATTGTGCCATCGACTGTCCTTGGCCTTCTCCCATCATCTGAATTTGAAAACCTTCAGCTCACCCTGTAGCGCACACCCTTGCCTAATGCCATGTTCTTCCTTCCTGAGGTATTTCTCAGTATTGTTTCCGTGACCTGCTTGGTCAGAAACAAGAACACTGGAAAGTTTCAGTGAGCTGAGTTCTTAGGGGATTTCGCCCTCCCTGAGACTGAGGCCACAACCAGCACTGGTCAGCTGGCCATCCTGGTGGCCACCAGCATCTACAACAACTTTGCACATCTCTCAAGTGCCTTCTTAGCAGTTCTTTATTGCCCTGGAAAAACTCGTCGTTGTTGCTGCTCTTGGAGACATAAAATTCAGGTCAAATAGATGCAATTTAGTATTTGAAGAGCACCGATATATTAAGCAGCTGCCGTGGTGGGTTTGAAGAAGTGACTG
>NW_009698691.1:1846-22200 GCF_000703405.1 Apaloderma vittatum | reverse complement strand
GCTGCTGACCCAGGCAGACGCTGCAGAAGGAGTGGGAGTCCCGAGGACTGACCCGACTCGCTCGCTGTGGGATCCGTGTAGCTGTTTTTCAAAGCATCTGGCGTAAATTCTGTCAATTCAAGATGTTAGCCCAAGTAACCCTTTCTTAACCTCGCGTGTTAGAACCTGTGAACTTCTGGTTTATTCCTGGAGGAGGTGAATTGTTAAGTCCTCGTGGGCGTTCTCTTTAGCCGGGGAGGGTCAGCCATATGGTGTTGCATCTGCTCTCACTTCTGAAAGGGACCTAATTCTTTGTGCGTTTGGTTCTTGCTGATTCTTTGGGTTTAGCTCTTGCCATTTAATGCCATGGGAAAATAGAGCTTCCCGTGCTGAGCTGAGTTCATCTTTGATAAAGCATTCTGCAGTAGTAGTTAGCATTATTTTTAAAGTCTTACTATAATTAAAGATTAACTTTCTTAGTGTCCTGGTATCATTCTGAAAATCATAGTATAAATACTCCTACTGAACCATTAGGGTTAAGAACAGTCAAATTCTAAAAATAGATTGGCCTTTAAAGTAATTTAAAAAAATACATCAGTGATGCTTTTTCACTACTTTGTCTACTTTGAAATGTGCACTAACGTAGTTTCTTGGCATTAACTTCTTGCCTGTGATAAATGGTGTATTCTAATATCAAACAGTAGAACATACTACTTTGTTCCTGTAAGGCTGTGTGAGTGTATTATGCACAGCCATTTCTTAACAGGTGATCTCTATAGACATGTAATTCCTAGGATAACGTGATAGTTAAATATCCCTTCCTTATCCCATTAACCCAGGGCAAACTAAGTATGCTAGAGCCAGATGAATACAAAGCTACTCTGCTGTTCCTGGGCTCCAGCTAGTGATTTTTATTTTTTTTTTTTTACTTTTTCTCATCGGTGCTAAAATTTGCTTCAAGGAGTGCGTTGTTTGATGGCGGGTCTTCTGGAGGTCTTCCTGTAGATAACACACCAAACAGTCTCCAGCTCTGAGTTTAGATATAATGAAATTGCTGTGGACCACTTGTTTCTTAAAGGTGGTCTGAAAGGAGAAAGTTTTATTGGTGTAGTTTTAAAGGTGTTTCAAAGAGGTGTAGTTAAACCTGTTGAAGAAGGCTCTGTAGCTCCCCTTTATTTGGGACTATGACTGGTTTATTTGTTTTAGCTAGGCTAAATAGAGCTTATCAGCTTTAAAGGAAAATAAGCTGATTTATTATATAGAAATGAATGTCTGCATAACTCTTTGTGCTGGTTAAACTCCGTCACCTTTAATAACACCTAGTAGTATTAAATAATGTAGTAGTAGATACTAGTATTGCTTATATTCTTGGGTTCCTAATTTTTCTGGTTTTAAGGTTAATCCCTTGTTTCCAGATTAATCTTTCTCAGTGCACATCTTCATCTTTCTCAGAGGTTTCTCCCTGCCACTGTGCCAGCCTTCCTAGTTAGGATCTTGCTGATTTTACTGTTTACAGCCATCCTGCGACATCACCGCCTGAACTGTGCACTCCTTATTTACTCCTGGTAGGCTTGTGGGGCCGCTTCACTGGAATAACATTTTGCACTGTGTTCTTCTAAGTTGTTGAATCCAGTTGTCACATACACCCTTTAGAAGGCCTGACAGTGAGATGAGGGTGTGCCCCGTGTTTTTTGTTTCAGGTAACATGAACTAATATTTCATTCAGAAGCTTGAGGGTAAATGAAGAACCTTATTCTTCCGGCTGGATGGGTTTCCTTTCCTCGTTTTGATTTTGTCCTAAATCTCAGAGAATGTATCGGAGAAGTTGTCTTATGTCCTTGAACACAAAACCGAGAAATGAAGCAGCTGGAGAGTGCGTAGTTCTGTAAACAGGAGCTGATAAAATGCACCGGGGATGGTGCATTTGCTGCAGCAACTGAGATGATGAGCATCAAGTCCTGTGTACAACTGCGGGCTGTTGAGAATCTGCCAAAATATTTAGCTTACTCTGCAAGACTCGTGTAATGGCTTGTTGGTTCTTTTCAGTTGTAGGTATTTTGGTTACATACTGTCTAAAATTGCCAAGCTGTTTCTGCAGGAATCTGCCGTGTTTGTTTACCTGACAATGTTATTTACCATATATCTCCTGAATTAAAAGCCAGAGGAAGTTTAGTAAAATGAAATTTGCCTTTGCTTGCATCCTTCACCAGTACTGACTGTTCCTTCTGGTCCTCAGGCTTGACAGGGGACCAGCGAACTTACCATGGGAAGGAGAATGTGGACTCCAGGCACAATCGAGGGAGAGGAGGAGAGACAACCCGCTTTCACACTGTCAACGTGGCACAGCCTGTCCGATTTAGCAGTAAGTTGCAGACTGGGAAATCTGGGCCATCTTTCTGCTAAGTAATTTTGTGATTTAGGCTGTTTGGGTTTTTTTTGCAAAATTAATAGATTTTTCTTTTGCATAGCTTTTTGACCAGATTTTTATTTACATGCAGTGTTTGGGTTTTTTTAAGGTGATTTGTACGTTTCTTTTATATTTGTCCTGTTATACGATCTGTGGTTTATATAGCAGGCCAACACATGCAAAGATTCTACTTCCCTAATAATCCTGGTTTTGTGAAACTAGAGTTGCAGTTATCTGTTGTAACTCATTGCAGTTTTAGAAAACGAAGCCCATAGTTTAACTGATGGTTTCAGCCTGCAGCAGAGGTGCTAATCTAGCCCTTGTCTCATGGAGGATTGTTCCTCTGGAAGGTGTGCCCCAGAACCCCATCATCTTTCGTGATAGACTGTGGGAGCAGGGTTGTGTGAAAAGGCTGTTTGTAAAAGTAGGTTGAAAACTTCACAGCAAGTTGGATGCATTGCTAACCACCTAATAGATAGGCAGAATCATTAAATTGGCCACCTCTGGCTTTCCTTTCCTGCTTCTTGCTGCTTGTTTTGACTCAGATTGATCGAACAGATTGGATTTGTAAAGATGTGCAGGAAAATACCTTCCACAGCAGATCATCAGTCTTAATTAGGGACTTTAAAGGCTGTCACGGTGCAATGAAATGTTATTAGGAGTTGCATCTCTTTCAATACATTAAAAAAAATTTCCTTTATCAAAAGCTGTAGTGAAGTAGGTCTTCTGTGATCTGTGTAATGCACGTCTCCTCCCAGCGAGATGAAGTAACGCGGCTTGTGGTGTGTACACGACCAAGTGATTATGCATTGCATTGTCGTAGACTGATTAGGGTGGGTTATCTTGAAGATCCTAATTTTGGGGGAATGGTTTCCCTTCTGTCCTTCATGTTTCCTAGGAAAGTGCCCAACAGGATGGCACCACTACGAGGGCACAGCCAGCTGCTATAGAGTGTATTTAAATGGGGAGAACTACTGGGACGCCGTGCAGACATGTCAGCGGGTGAACGGATCCCTCGCCACCTTCACTGCCGACCAGGAGCTAAGGTTTATCCTGGCACAGGAGTGGGACTTGGAAGAAAAAACATTTGTAAGGAAGGACCAGCGTCGGTGAGTGGGAAGGAAAGGACAAAGATCTCGCGTTACCTGAGAATGGTTCTGTGTGGTGCGAATGCTGGTTGTTCAGTTTGCGTAGAAAATCTAATGGTAAAATTGACTTCAGGTTAACAGCCCGGTATGAGTGTGCTGGTTGCCTGTTTGGCAGCGGCTATCTGTGTTTTATGCTTTTATTAACATTAACAGATAGTCTACAACTCAGTAGTCTCTTTATCTTCAGGCTGTCTCAGCAGTGCACTGGTATTCTTGAACTACAGCAGGGCAGATGGATTTTACAGTGACTTGCTGCTGCACTACCTTGTATAGAAACAATTCTTTAGTTTTTTCAGCAGAATTTTTGTTTCCATTAAGTACCAAAGACTGCAAATTTGCAACAAGAATGAAATAAGCCATTTTGAGTTGCAAGAGCTACATTCTGGTGGCTTTGGATATTTCATGCTGTTAGTTCACAACAAACATATTTCTTTTTTTTTTGGCCTGTGGGGTTTTTGTCAGTGTGCTGGACTGCTGTGACAGACCACCAGGAGGGGGTTGGTAGTGATGTATCTGTCTCTGGAGAGTTACGTGGTTTGATCTGGAACAGTCTGACAGAAGTTGTGTATGTTTATGAAATATTTGACTTCTGGATTGTTTTTCTGGGTTTGAGATACTGAAGTGCTGCTGTAACAATAAAGTAAGATTTGTGTAAGTGGAAATACAAGGCATGTTATTTGTAAACACAGAAAGCTATCAAGTATTTTCCTTTATTCCTCAACTATAATCACTCTGTCTACATTGCCAAGGAATGGGCTGAAATGTTAAGGAACACAGCCCGTCAGAATGTTTTGAAAGTTAGCTTTTAAGTTCTGTGTAATTTATTTTAATTTATTAGTATCTTTTTGGCATGTATCTTTAGAATCTAACTTTTTTTTTTGGTTTTCTCTAGGTTTTGGGTTGGATATCAATATGTGATCACCAATCGAAATCACTCTCTAGAAGGTCACTGGGAAGTAGCTTATAAAGGTGAGCCTCTCGAATTATTTCTTAGTTAAACAGCCTGATGAAACTGTCTCACAGCATGAATATTATTTGCAAGAAAACATAACTTTCACTGATAGTGTTGCAATAGTGTAGGAGAACTGCTTTGCCTTACGCTATTGGAATGCAACAGTTTAATACTCAATACACGTTTTCTAATGTAACAGGTTTCACAGTTTTTTACGTCAGTATCTTGTGGAAAGAACGTGTTTTTCAATTTCTTTTGGCTTTCCTCATGATTAAGCTGAGAAAAAGGAAACTGCTCTAGTTTCCCGTTCCTTGCAGTGAATGTCTGGATGAACCGCTGATTGCTGATTCTAGTATGTGCACAGACTAGTGCAGGATATTTGGGGGTTTTAGCTTTTTAAAAATTGGTAGGGTTTTATATACTTAAAAATATTGAGGTTTTTTCAGTTTTTTCCCCCTCATTTTAGAGTACTTCAGGTAGTTTACTTAAACCAGGACCAAATTTGACTAGTCCCAGAAATAAATCCCAATTGATGTGAAAACTGAACATTAATCCAATAGGCATCACTGGCTGAACTTTTTCTATTGCAAAACAAGCAGCTCCCTGTGCTGAAAATGCAAAGTTATGTTGCTATACCTTTTTTTTTAACTAATTCGATGGAGGGATTAGTTGATTTTAAAAGTAATTCTGTGAACTCTTATATGTAGAATTGAATGTTTAAGTGCTGTACTGCTTTAGGTAATGGAAATTTTAAAACAAAGGTTTCGTTGTCTAGGTTTTGGGTTGTTTTTTTTTTAGCATCAGCACTGTGAATTCCAGTACATTTGGAAACTACTCTGAATAGGTTTTTTTTTCTCATACACAATTTTCAGTAATGTAAAGCCTGGAAGGAAAATTGTCCATTAGGTACAGATGCGGAATTATGAACAGAATTTTGCTGAACGATTGTGTCTTGAAAAATACTTCCTTTGACACATGAGAAGTAGTGGAACCTGTCTAGTGTTCTAATTACAATACTTGGCTACTGTTGCTCCATGCACAAAAATACTAATTTCCTTTTGTCATTTAAGTGAACAGCATTTACTGAATATTCAGAGGAAACTGCCCCTTCTTGTTGAGGCAGGAGCATTTTCATTAGTTCCTTAAAGTAAAGTAGCTAAAGATGTTTTTGGACAGCCAGGGAAAGTCCAGCATTTTCTCCTCATAGGGATTTCTGGTCTGGACAAACCCGTTTATACAGGTAGGTTTCTCCTGTGAAGCCCAAGAAAACCAAACACATTCTCCTTAAAAGGACCTTGCTTCGCTCTTTGGAGAGCTGACTGCACTGCCATCTGCTGGCACAGTGTTACAACCAGGGAGGCATAAATTACAGGAAAAATCATGATACCTGGTTTTATTGTAAGTTTTATTTAATTTGATGCATTTTTATAGATTTAAGCCTCCTCAATACCATATATTTTGTTTGCAAGCTTTCTATTTAACAAGAGGATACCTATATGAAATAAAGTACATAGTAGTACATAGTAGCATTCAGTAGCTTCTGAAAAACTGCTTAAAGCTTCAGAGAATCATAGAACATTTTTGGCTGGAAGAGACCTTCAAGATCATCGAGTCTGTCCTTTGTTCCAGCCCTATCAACACCAGTAACCAGCGTTCCTCAGTACAGCATCCACCCATCTCCTAAACACCAGGATTGGCGACTCAGCCACCTCCCTGGGCAAGCTGTTCCAGTGCAAGAAATTCTTCCTCAGATCCAACCTGAACCTCCCCTGGTGCAATTTAAGGGATTTCTCCTTGTCCTATCACTCACCACCAGGGAGAAGAGACCACCCCCCACCTGACTACAGCCTCCTGTCAGGTAGTTGTGGAGAGCCATAAGGTCTCCCCTCAGTCTCCTCTTCTACGGGCTAAACAGCCCCAGATCCCTCAGGCATTGCTTGTACTTCACTGACTTTTAGGGAGGCAGACTGAATTCCCAACATGTGTTTGAAAAGTGATTTAGGGTCCTCTAGCTTGGAAATTTTAATCCATTATTGGGAGATGTGGAAGGGAAGCCCTCAAAGAAGTGATAGCAGAACTGAGTTGAATTAAAAAAAAACCAGAAGATGTCATACTGAACAGTATTTGGAAGGACCATCATTTGAGAAGACTGCATAATATACTGCCTGCAAGAGCTGTTAAAATCAAGGTTTAAGCGCATAGTAGGAAAGTATGCTGCTGAAAACAAATAAAATAGGCTGATTTTCACAACTGCTATGTCTTGGTCTCCCATTCATCTCTGCAGCTTTGCATACCAGCAGATTTAATGGTGAATCGAGACACCGATTAGAAACAGTATTTTAAAAGTCACAAAAGGCCCTTGGCACTGCTTGCCCTGGTAGGTCCTCGGTGCGGGCTCGTGCTCCTCATGGTAGCCAGCGTGGCCGAGCTCAGCGTTGTCTGAAGGGACACGCGGCTGTTGGCAGGCAAACCCCACGGGACTCTGGAGAGCAGCACTTGCAGAGAAAGCACAACGTCACTGCTGCCGGGGCAGAATGACAGAATTACCCGGTACTGGGAAAACAGCAGCTTCTCTGTGAGTCACCCCTTCCCTCGCCGCCGTTTGCCTTCCCCAGGACTGTTGCTAATGGAAGCTAAAGCCAGAGGACAGTAGCCTTGCAGCAGGGTTGTGTGTGTGAAAGGAGAGACTTTACGGAGCCTTTCTAAAAGCTTTGCATACCCGCAGGCTGCTGATACCAATGCTTCTTGTTCTAGGCTCTTCAGAAGTGTTTTTACCCCCTGACCCTATCTTTGGTACGGCTATGTCTGAAAATGAAAACGTTCTTTGTGCCCAGCTTCAGTGTTTCCGTTTTCCTACCCTTCGGCACCATGGTTTACACAGCTGGTATGCTGAAAACTGCTATGAGAAATCTTCATTCCTCTGCAAAAGGAGTAAGTTGGGTTTAGTTCAGTGTTAACTGTGTTTAAATATGCATATAACAAATACAGAGAAATTGATTAGTTATCCTTTCCACTTTTTGCCCAGTGAATTTAAAAAAAAAAAAAAAAGAAAAAAGTGGGGAGGGTTAAATTTCTGCTTGATTTAAATAAATAAGAGCATTGTAATGTGTGCTTGTCAGCAGCGGTACAGGTTTTCACAAAAAAATGATTGTTAAGCAGCTGTATGAGCCCCAAAATAAAGTAAACTTGGGAAAAAAAAAGCGCCTTAGAGCAAATATCACTCTTGAATTATTAATTTCACATGAAAATTAGGAAGTGCTTATTTCTGGTTTATTTTTAATGTAGTAAATGCTACTAAATTGTTCCCAGCCCATTAATAGAACTAGGGGCACAAGGAAGCTTAAGCTTCTCAGACCACTTGCTTTCCTGTGATTGCAGAGCATGCCCGCAAGCCTGTCAGTTCCACTGAGCTTTGTCAATTTTGAGCACTGTTATCTTCCCCGCTCCTTGGGGAAGCCTTTTGAAAGTTGTTTTAATGTGAAGGCGTGGCTTTTAACTGGGGGTCTGCTTATGTTTATCACTTAATCACTTACTTTAACAGAGCAAACTGAGCTTCTGCCTGGCAGGCTCAGGAACGCTTGGATATTGATGTGCGTTTCTGTTCTAGGCCAGACTTGCGTTGATATCAAAGACAACATTGTCGATGAAGGCTACTATTTCACTCCAAAAGGGAATGATCCCTGTTTGAGCTGCACGTGTCACAACGGTGAGCCCGAGATGTGCGTGGCTGCTTTGTGTGAACGGCCCCAGGGGTGTCAGCAGTATCGCAAAGACCCCAAGGAGTGCTGCAAATTTACGTGCTTAGACCCAGGTAAGAGTTGGCTGCTACAGTTTTGTCAAGAAAAATAAGTTCGGTGCACAGCTTGATTATCTGTGGGTATAACTTTGAAGTGGTGCATATTTTTGGTGCCTTGACACTGCTGGCTGGAAACCTGCTGTGGGGAGAGATCTCCAAAGGTCAGTGAAAGAGTAGGGGAAAGCAGGAGTCTTCCTCCCACGCTTATAAGCGGACTAAGACGTTGTCTTCCCTTTTTTTAATCTTCAGGAGCAGTGTCATCACTCAGCAGACAGGATAAGATGACCTGGGATAACCTTGTGCCATGTTCTTTAATCCTTGCTTATTGCTGTGGGTCTTAACTATTTCATGAATACTGATTTGAAGAGTGAATTTTACCGCATCCTTTCTGATCCTTAAGCTCCTCTTTCTGTACTGGTGCTAAATAAGGCTGCTTCATTATACTCTTGCCTGAAGTGTTCTGATTTTTTTAGTAACTGAGTTTTTGAGAGAAGAATCATCAAGCAGTTGTCAAACTTCCTTCCTAATGAAGTTACTTCAGCTAGTGATAAACACTGAAATTCTTAAATGAAGTGTTCCAGTTTTTCTTCTGGGCGTTTATAAATGACTATTCCAGATGACAAAATTAATGAATTACTTTCTTTAATCAGCATGTATTTATCTTTGTCCGATTCTTACATATATCTTCCCTGAGCTCTGTTGCAAGGAAAGAAAACAGTTTACTAATCAACTGTAAGTAAATTAATCGCCCAAGGAGAGACGGATGGAAATAAATCCTGCTCTTGGGTTGGCAGGTAATCAGCTCTCGCGGTGTGAGTGGGTGAGCAGTGATTACAAGTGGATAACGAATATTACCCAAGGACTGGGTAGTAGGGGAATTTTTCAGTGGTAGGCGTGAGATGAGCAATCACAGCTATACTCTCTGGAAAGATGCTTCTCCTCATTTAGTTGAAAATAAATAGCAGAGGAAAATCTTTTGTGTACTAATGCTGAAACCAAGGTAGTCTGTCTCTTGCTGCTCCATGGATGTGGTAGAGAATAATTTTTCTGTGTGGCTGCTCTTTAGGTGGACTTGCAGCTCTTATTTGTGAAAAGGTAATAAACAAAATAAAATCCTTTGAAAGAGCTAATGGTGGGGAAACTTTGCCAGTAACTAAGCCCGTGCAGTTACAGGGTATCAGTACTGTATCGAGTGCAGGACCGCCTTTCTCAAGTGATCTCTTTGTCTTTTTGTGCGTTGGAAATCTGTGCGATGACTTGTTCTATATAAGCTGGGTCTTTTGTCTGTTTGGGATTTTTTTGGTTGTTTTCCGTTTTTACCTAGGACTTGACCATAGTGTATCCAGCCCGTCAGGTTGATCGAGGCCCAGGGGCGCTCCAGAAGGTCCACGGCTGCAGTTGTAGCTGACCTGAAGAGAATACGTGGAAGTCGGGCTTTCTGCCTGCACGATGGCATCATTGTCAGTCACTTTATTTAAGGCAGTTATTAGCACTAATTTATGATGTTCATGAAGTCGGCATCGCCGTAAAGCAGAGGAACAAGGGCAGGTCTGTGGTGCTCAGGAGGGTGCGTTGGTTGGTAGGTGTGTGACTGCAGCGCTTTGAGCTCTGACAGGGAGAGCTGCTGAAAGGTCTGACAGCACAGAGGCTTTTGTACGGCACAGCCAGGTTTGAGAGGGGGTAGTGTTCGAGCTCTGTGCACAGCGCACTGTTAAATGAATTTCTTGTTGCCAGGAGTGCATTACCTACTGAATGCCAGCCTGTTAGCCGCCTACTTGAACAATGTATAAATTAGGTGGATTTTTCTGTTACTAGCATCTGTAGCAAGTTGGTACTTAAAATTTTTGTGAGGCTTTTAGCTTTCTTTTGTAAGGAATCTGTAGTACAGCTTTAGCTGAAAGAAGAGCTGTGGGAAAGGAGAGGTGACCAGGATCTGGCTGGTTGCTCTAGAAGCGTGGTGGCCAGCTTGTACCTGGTTGTGTTTGTGTCCTGTGCATCTGCCGCCTACTCACACTTAACCTGGGTGCCCTTCTCATTCAGAGCCCTTCAGTGCAGCACGGTTGATTTTAGGGTATTGTTCCTTGTGTGCATGCTCCTTTAAGCATAAGAGTGTCATCAGTTGAACTGTGAAAAATTAATACATCTCGTGTCTGGCACTGGTGTAACAGTGATAATTTGCTTGCCAGAAGCCTTCCACGTGTGGATCTGATTAGCAGTGGTAGAGAGCTCTCAAGTCCTGACCTCCTGGTCTGTTTTGTGTTCTGCCGCTTGCTTTCTGTGCGATTCCAGGAGAAGATTTAATTCCTGTTCACCTAACTGTTGTGTTGTTTCACCTGTAAAGGTCATTTTAGTTCCTGTAACTTCACGGTGCTAACCAACGTACGAGCGACATATGGAAGTTAGTGATAATGGCAATATTTGGAGATTTTATTGTCGAAAAAGGTAAAAGTTAAGATGTTTAGAAGTCACATAGAAGTAGCGTGGTGTAGATATGCAGGTTTTCAGGCCTTTCCCATCACTTCCAGGCTTGCTGTCCTCTTTAGTGTAGCATCATCAACCATAACAAATGGATGCGAAAATGATATTAACCTTTCCTTTTTCCTGTTTTCAGAGACCTGAAGCCTTCAACATTTTGTCCCTTTTGCTGATTAAGATACTTTTAGAAACAATTAGATCTTCTTGCAATAAATAAATAAAGCAGTTAATGATTCATAATTTACTTGTTTTTGAAATATGGAGAAGCGTTAAACCAGGCTGTTGAATCTCCACTCTGCATTTATCTCTCTATTACTGATAGAAGAACATCAAGAAAAATGAGTCTTGAACAACAGTAAAAGTCATCCTTGATATGTTTTATATAACAGATGGCAACAGTTTGTTTGACTCAATGGCTGGCGGAATGCGTCTGATCGTCAGCTGCATTTCCTCCTTCCTCATCCTCTCTCTGCTGCTTTTCATGGTACACCGGCTACGCCAGAGGCGGAGAGAGCGCATAGAATCTTTGATTGGAGCAAATTGTGAGTAGTCTGTATCTGCAACAAGTCTTGATCTAACCAGTGTGTGTACTTCAGAAGAAACACAAATCTGTGGAAAACATCCTTGGAAATCCTGTCATAGATCCTAGTCGGTACTGTACCCAAATGTAGCTCTGCGCTGGCTGCCTGAACTGGCCATGATTTGTACAAGATTTGGTTCTGTGAACCCCTCCAAATTCAAAGAAAAAGCTTTTGTATCAACACTTGTGTCATGCTTGTTACTGACAGATCGATGTATGTAAAGGTGAGAAAAGTCTTGGCCTTGCCTCTGTGTGTGTGTCTTGGAGGTTCTTCAAACTTGAACTTTTTTAGCCAGTAATAGAAAAATATTTTGTTTGTATGCAGTCCACTTCTGAAAAATCTTCCATGTGTGAGTGTTCTCCTTAGTTTGAAGAGGTTAGATTCAAATTGAGATGTGATGCAGGACAAACAGACTGGGAGCAGGTGGGCCTGGGCCATTGTGTAACTGCAGTGAGTTAACTTGCATAGGTTATATAGACTTTTTTTAGGTCTTCAGGAGACATGAGTTCCTTGGGTGTGAAAAGTGGAAAAAGGTGTTGAGATCTGCCTTAAATTGAAGAAGAAAACATGGGATAAAGTCACCTGCTTCTTTTTCTTTTCTTGAAACAGTGCACCACTTTAACTTGGGCCGCAGGATGCCTGGCTTTGATTATGGTCCTGATGGTTTTGGAACTGGCCTTACTCCGCTGCATCTTTCAGATGATGGGGAAGGTGGGGCATTTCATTTCCATGATCCACCTCCGCCCTATACTGCTTACAAGTATCCAGATATTCAACATCCAGATGACCCACCTCCTCCGTATGAGGCTTCTGTCAATCCAGACAGCATCCTTTGTTCCACTCCAGGTATTCAGGCAATAACTTGGGTTTTTTTCTTCCTCTTTTTATTTTGGCTAGAGGGTAGATTTATTTTTTTTTTTTACCTATAGTCATGTGTTTTAGTGATGGTGATGGGAAAATATATTTCACAGTAAAATCTCCTATTTGTAGAATGGAAAAGTATTTTGTTAAAATATGTCATTAAGCTTGTTTTTTTCTCAAAGGCTCTTTGGATCACCTAAATTACAAATGGAATCCATGTTCCAAGCAGGTTAAGTCTTAGATCTTACTTATTTTCAGGCCTTACCTTGGATGGATTACCTGGTTTCTGCTTTGCTGGTACCTTTTCTGATCTTTTGGTCTATACCAGTCTATAGAGATTGGTATTAAAAAGTAGAACAAATGTCAAGTACAAGAGATTTTGAACAAAATATATCCAGCATCTTCTCTCCTCCCCACTTCTCCCACCCACACCCCCCAGGAGTTGACCAAAAATATCACTTTCTAATGATTCACACAGTGCTCTTCAGTTTTGCAGCTGTGATACTCTCATACTGTAGAAATCATTCCAATTTGGGATTTTATAGCAGCATATCTCACAAGATAAGGGAGCCTGATCAGTGCAAGTATCTTATTTATATATCAGAGTTTTATTTTTGCTACATAATTTTCCTCTTACGGTGTCATCTCTTTGTGCATTAATGCAAAACCAGGAAAAACTCAGAGCTTCCAGAAATACAGATAGTAAATCTGTTTGGGAATGTGAAATGATACACTGCACGTTCTGATTCTGCTTGTTTTTTGTTCTTTGCAGATGGAGTCCTTTCTCAGACTGTGCAAAGCAGTCCTCCATCACTGGGAAACTGTGATGTATCCCCACAGCTTACAGAGGGATCGCTTCCTCCCTCAGTTGGTCCTTCTCCAGTGGAGCTGGAAGACTCTGCTGACAGCAGCACCTTTCTTGTCCCTCCTGACACACCGCTAAACGAAAACACACCGGCAGAAACTCTTACGGGCAGCCGTCACAGCCACTGTTCTCTCAATACCATTGTATAAAGGAGTCAAAAGCTGATCACCGGTCAGAAAGAGTTTTAGCGACTGTTTGCACAGACAAACACTAATCCATGGTTTGAACTTCAGAAGGAATCTCCACTTTATTTTTTTTTTTTTTGAACACTGCTTTTATGTTCTAGGTTAGGATTGTGCCTCTCGTTTTTTGGCTGTTGTTATTCATTCACTAATCGGTTTGTCCTGTAAATATGGATTGTATAACTGCTCTTTTCCATTGGCTGTGGAAAGGAGTGCAGAGAATTCCTTTGACTTCTGAGGAGGTGAGAAGGAAGGATAGGTGGGTTTTTTTGGTTTGTGGTTTGTTTTTTTTTTCTTAACCTGAGAGGAAATGAAATCTACATCAGAAAAAAGCTGCTTGGATTTGGCTAGATACCACTGGACCCAGGGAACAGATGCTGGTAAAGAAGGGTGGGGGCACTCACCGTGCAGTCAATTGCTTTCTCTCTTGCTTCAGTGCTACACCTGGAAAAGGCAGAGAAGAATTGCAGGGGAAGGGGCTGGAGGCCTGTTTTACAGAGCAGGAACACTGAGGAGCTGAAACACGTTGCCGCTAAGAGTTACACAGTATAAAACATTTGTGTGTTTTGATCTGCTTTGCTGTTTCAGAACACCAACAGGGCTGGAGAAGGGATGATCTACACAATAGGTGACAAGTGAGCACTAAGAAGACTAGCATTTGCAGTTAAAATTATTTGTTGGTGGTAGCTGCAGAATCACATACTGTCGGGTAAACTTCTGGCCCATAGACAAATCTGGGCCTCTGTGATGCTTGTGTCCCTTCAGCAGGATCCTTATGTGTTAGGTAGCGCTTTGGGGAAGAGATGGGGAGCAATTAACTTGAATGCAGTCTGACTTCACTATATGAAACCCTTGTTTGTTATAATCCCTTAAGGAAGATTGAGGTGGTTTTCCTTGTAGTTTAACTCCTTTACAGTGAACAGTTGCACAAGACTGGCCTGGATAAAAGACCATTGTTCTTGCTTTTCTTATTGCATGCTATATTTAGCATGTATGTTCCCTCTCCTCCATTTCACTTCTTTTCAGTTTTCCAAATACTATTTAAAACCAGTGATTGACATGCACTATATGTGATGTTTAATTCTAATTGGACACTTGTTCCTTATCCAAGTTCCGTAATTCTATGGATTTCCCCGTGCCTCCCAAACCATTTGTCCAGGTCCCACGAGGAGTTACAATGTGGTAAGTGTACTCCAATCAAAAAAGCAGTTTGCTTCACTCTTGATACGTCACTCTAAATTTCCCCCTCGGATTGAGCTCTTTAATTTACACATGGCGAAAAGATGCATTCACTCCCTCGCAAAGCCCAAAGTCAAGCACTGTTGGTTTTGATAATGAGTGCAAAATAGTCTTTACAGGTGATTTTGAGTTTAGGTTTGGATTTACCTGTTCCCTCGTCCTCCTCTTGCCTCCATTTCTCCTTGACTTACTGTAGCAGTCGGCAGATGAGATGAATTATAAGTAATTTGTAAAGAATGTCCATTGTGAGTGTTCTCCTGTTACCTTATGAAGGGTACAAGCCTAGAGGGACGGGAGGAAAGCACTGCATGGGGGTGTGTATGTGATCTATTTTTCTAGTAACAATGAGAAATCATACTTGTGTGACAAATCCTAACCCACTGTTGTGGTTTCCCAGCGCAGCTGACTCTTTCCCCATTGAATATGCTGCTACTTTCTATTCTGTGTCTTGCCTATAGGCTGATACTGTACTTGGGGATTGGTCTTGACAATTCAACTCTTTTTGCACAGAAGACGGTGAGTTTTGTTATTGAGATCATATCTGGTGTCTCGACATTCAGACACTTGCTAACAATCTCGAATCCGTCGGAGGGCGTGAATCACGGTTGCGGGGTGCACTGCCGGCAGGCGAGCGGGAGGAAGCCCTGTGAGGGAGCCTCTGCCCGGAGCCGCGCCGCTGCCCACCCGCTGCTCTCCGGTTTGGCTGGCTCCAGCAGCAGTGGCACGAAGCGAGAGGAGCAGTTCTCCACCCCGTGGGATCTACCATCTCCTCCTCAAGTCCTGATCTAACAAAGTGGATGGATAGCAGTACTCGGAACCATGCGTACAAATCTATTGAGCATTTCTGAAGTATGAAAATAAAGCGGGTTTTGTGCATTTTTGAGCACATTCATACGTTTTATACATTGTATGTACTGATTTTTCTTTAGTTTTATAGGTACGAATATATGTGTGTGTGTGTGTGTGTGTGTGTTGCTGGGTGGTGAGAGACATATGTGTGTGTGTATATATACATACATATACATACTGTAGAGGGTAACCTTTGTGCTGTGTCCACCTAGGTGAAGCTAAGCACTGGGCTATAAACTAGGCTCTTAGAGTTAATACTTCTCTCGAGCTGGCTACACTCCGTTGTAGGACAGGCTGTGATAGCGTACGCTTGAGTAGGTTGTGAAGTCTATGCTACTACAATCTGTTCCTGAAAAATATTTTGTTAGCAGTGCAAAATAGAACTTCTAATCTCTTTTGAAGCCAGATGGAATATTTGTTCTTTCTAGGATCCTAGCGCAATAACAAAGGGCCTTTTGGCTTGGTGTAGTCTCTGAAGCTGTGTTTGTGGCTGAGGTGAACAGATACCTTACCTCACACTTCTAACACTGTGGGAATCTGTTCAAGATTTTTTTTATTTTACTTTTGGTTCTGTGGTGAATTTTATTTGAAAGCAAGCTCTGTTACAACTGTCAACTTCATGGTGGCTCCTGGTTGTAGCTATTCAGTTGGAGGCTTCTTTGTAGAAGCTTCAGTGTGATGTTTTCCCCATTGCTTCTTGAGCCTTTCCTGCTTGTATATTGGCACACAGGCTGCTGTTTTCTCTTTTCCCCGTCCTCCTTCATTGTAACTGTAAACAAGGGAAATTCTGCCTTGATCAGAGCAGCTCACTAAGTACAGCTCATTTACCTCTTGGTGAGCTTCTAATTTGGCAATAAAGTTGATTCTTTTTTTTTTTCCCCTTTTTAATGTGTTTTTTTCACAATGACTTTCTTTTGGAGTAAGAGCCTTTGTAGCAGAAAATGTCACAAGTACTCAGGCTTCTTCTGGACTGACTAAGGAAGGGTTGTTTTTGTTTTCCTGACAGCAGTTAACTCCTCAGCAAACCTTCCTTGCCCTTGGCAAGGTTGCTGGTAAGCAGTTTGTCCTGAGCACCAATTACAGAGGGTCCATGCTTGCCTGAGGAAGACCTTTCGATTTTGATTGCCATAAGATTGTTGAGATCTCTGGAGTAATTGTGCATGTTGATTTTTTTTTTTTTTTTTTTTTTTCCCTCTCCACCAACACCATTCACTTCACTGGATGTTTTTCTTAACTACTGATGCATCCTGGGTGTCCCTCCAGTCGTGGTGGGAGAGAGGGCGTTACCACATCGTTCCCAGCAGCCCGCCCGAGCAGAGAGTGCGTTTCTTTTGGGATGTCTTTGACCACAGTTGTTGTGAAGTCCCAGCGCTCGGTTCTGGGCAGGGCTCGCACCTCCCATGGCAGCCTCACAAGACCGCTCCTGGACTTGCTGTCACCACGACGCCCTGTGGTGCCGTACTGTGGTCTCTGTTGTTCCTTCAAGAACAGCCCTAGATACTCGCTTCAACCGATGGTAGTGGTGATACCTGTACACAGTCTCAGCAGCCTCCCGTTCTTTTTACTAGGTGAGTTGTAGAATATTTTAATGCTAGCAAGACGGTGGGTTTCATTCTGTGCTAGAAGGTGAAAACTTCCAAAGAAGTTTTGTGCTAGGAGATCAAAAACATGTTCAGAGAGCTTGTCTGTCGGGTTTTGTCTTGTTGAGTTCCGAGCCTCTTGACTATTCCTTTACCCATTCATGGCAGGAGGCTAGAAGAAGAATGAAGTAGGTGGAAAATTTTTTCTGAAGGCTTAATCTTAAGGTCGGCTGGTGCTCTCCCTCCACAGGTGTCATGAGATGTTGGTCTGTTCGTACATCTCTCAAGTTTTGCTTAGGCAGAAGATATTTTATGAGTAGTTATTACGGTTCTTTTCCAATCTAATGTTAAATGAATTTGAAGTTGGTTTGAAAGATTTTGGTTCTTTTATCTTTTAGATGCACTGGCCTTTTAATGTTGCCTCATACAATCCATAATGCCCGTCTCGCTCTCTCGCTCTCTTTTAATTGCTGAAATGTCTTTTTTCTCCCTAGCTAAGGAACATGTAATATGCAGGAATTTCTTGTAAATTTCCCTCACAAGGTGGGAGCTGGACCCCAAAATGAAAGCAGATGAGCATAGAGGAGGCAAATCAAATGGCATATGTTTGATGTTCCCCAGTTTCAAATGAAATAAGTGTTTCTAGAGGCTTTCAGTGGTGAAGATGTGCTTCCCCTAACAGCAGTCCACATTACCTGCCTGCTACAGTACGACATAGCTTTAATTTTCCAGTATTGTGCACCTTGAACGTTGAGTGGGTTGGAGTCGATGCCAGCAGGGATGCGGTGCTGGCGGTGCTGCGCTGCGCCCCGAGTGTCGGGCTGGAGAATGCCTGGGAGGCTGCGTGAGAGATTGAGACACTGCTTTTTACCTTCTGGAAAATAATCTTAGCCCACGCTGCATTTGCAGGCTTCTCCTGTGTAATTGGTTTGTGACTGGACTTAACTGTGGCAGTGTATACAAGATTTTGATATTCTGTGAAATACCATGTAGAATTTAAATTTGATACTACAATAATTCAGGCCCTGTGACACTGTTTTTTTGTTTTAACTTCTTTCTTTGGGGTTGGCACTAATCTTGTTTTTTTTTCTCAAGATGCTGTGAGAAACATTTCATCCAAATGCCAAATAAATTGTGTTCTGTAAGAGAAATGGTCTGCTCTGATCTCTCTTGATTACTGCATCGATGTGGTTCCTCAGCATTGCAAAGGCAAGTCTTGTTAAATCACGCCTCTGAGCTGTGATCTTGAAAAAAAGATCAATAGATGCATTTAACTTCAAGCAGGGAGGGAGCAAGAGTCCTTTTGCGTACAGATTTCAGTGGACTCTATCTACGTTAGTGTAATTGTAAGGATGTCTTAGGTTTATACCCAAGGAGGTGAAGTGCAGCCTGCTCCTGCGATCCTCTCCAGACCTGCGGGACGATGCTGAGCCCCTGAGCAGGAGGTGCGGGTGGTTGTGCTGGGTGGGAAAGGCTGGTCCAGACTCACAGCTCCCAGTGCAGAGCAGCAGGACTCTGGGGAATGAATGGAGTCAGTTGCCGATCTTAGCGGGGAGCTGATATGAAATCAGAGGGGGCAGCGCTAGCGCTGAGTGGTGCTGCCTCTGCGCATCCAGCAGGTGCTTGGAGAGGCTGGTGGAAGAGCCTGAAGAGGTCCGGCTGTCCTGACCCCGCTTCAGCTATTTCAAAAGTTGAGCCTCCAAACTTTATCAAATTGCTCAAGGAAGAGTTTGGGTACCTCCAGCCTCTCCTTGGCCATGTTTTACACCTCCTGCATGGTGCCAGGGGGGCTGGAGGGGAGGGAAGGCTCTGGGCTGACCTTGGATGGGCTGACAGGAGAAGTCATTGCAGAGACCTGTTTTGTGGGGCACGAGGGGCGTGCAGGGAGCTGTGCAGCGGGTGGTGATTCTGCACAAACCAACCCTGAGCTGCTTCGCTTCACAGGTGACTGCAGCTCCCTTCGGAGCTGGGAGGAGCCGAATGAGCTGGGACATGCAGTGGGGGAGGCAGCTCTCCTGCCCCCCGGCTCCTCGGCCTGCTGTGGGGGTGGGAAGTGATGCTGCCTCTCCTGAAAGAGCCTGGAACTCTAAATTATTTAACAAATCTGGCTGCTGGGAGGGAATATTAGCCCAGAGAACTTGCTGGGTAAATACGCATCTTGGAACAGTTGTGTGGGTTTTGTAACGTAGGCTTGCAGGTGGGTGGGACATGGGATGGAGCAATTCCGAGTTGAACAGTCACATCTCTTCTGCCCTGGCAAGGTGGACTGAGCATTGCTGCTGTGGAAGTGGCTTGTCCTGTAGCATGTACTCATAGCAAGGCCACTGGAGCCTCCAGATGGTGATGCTGGTCAGAGCACGAATCCTTTTGGGGTGGGGAAAATGCTGCTGCTCTCCTGGAGCAGTCCAGACAGCGAGTGCGGTGCCGCTGGGCAGTGGAGCCCCTGCGTCCTCGCCCCGACAGCTCCCTGGGGGGACTGTGGTACAAGTGCTGGAGCTGGATTTTCCAGAGCCATGCACAGTCAATCCGCTTTACCTGGGGCACGTAGTTAAAGAATTAAAGACTGGCCTGCTGCTGCCTGGCTGCCAAGAGAGGGGCTGGTTTTGGGTGCAGGGAAAGCCCAGCAGCTCCTTTTGGCACAGTCCGATCCTGGCCCTGGTGATGCCTGCCTGCACTCCAGCAGCTCGGGTCCTGGAAACTTTCTGATGAGCTACCGGGCTCGTGGTGTTTGCTGTGAGTGCTGCAGAACTAGTCCCCGCAGTGTTGCTGGTCTGTCCACGTGCCCTGCATGTGGCCGCAGGATGCGTTCATTGCTGAAAGCTGTCCAGTGCACAGTGTCATCGTCACCGAGGACTCCGCTCCCCCTTTCCTGTGCCCGCAGAGGGCAGCTGCCACTGCAGCCACCTCCGTCGCTGCTGGACCCGCACCAGCGCAGCTCCCTGAGCTTCATCTCTGCTCTGGGCCACGAGATGCTGTTTGGGCTGAGGGTGGTGGGATGCAGCCCTTCGCTTGCTGCTTGTCTCAGGGAGGACGAATGTCTCTCTATAGCAGCTGCCTGATGTTGTGGGTACTTGGAGGGGCTCAGTCGGGCAGGGACCCTGTGGGGCTCTGCTGATGCTGCAAAACCCTTCGCAGATACAACTTGCCCTTCCCTTCCCTGGAGCAGAGGTGCTGCTCTGGGGGCTCTCCGGGTCACACGTGTGACAGGGACAGCTGTCGGCACCGATGCTCGGATGCTGTGGCAGGGGTGTTGCTGGTCAGGCTTCTGCTGGAAGCTCTTACCAGCTTAAAAGGCATTTTCCTGGCAGAGTAATTAGTGGCTGTGCTCAGCACGGCATGTTCGGGGCACCCTGTCCTGGGGAGAACGCTGGGGACTTGGGGGTTGGCTGCATGTGCCGTGTGCTGGCAGTGACCCCGGGGGGTGCCAGGGTGGCCGGGGG
>NW_009698691.1:1156-1676 GCF_000703405.1 Apaloderma vittatum | reverse complement strand
GAAAATCGGAAGTGGCTGGAGCGTTCATTCCCCTTGAACTTCACCTCCGTGCTGCACTTGCTTCTCTGGATGCCCACAACCCTTCATGCACTGGTCCCTGGGTGAACCGTGCTCCGGTGGCTCAAGGCCTTGTCTTGTCACTGTCAGCCCAGGTCTCTGGCCAGGCTCCCGGGCAGCAGCACAGGATTTACCTCCCGGAGCCGCTCTTGGCACCTCTGCTGTGTGCTGGTGCGGCGCCTGCTGACAGCGCACGTGGTGGGGGTTCCCAGCGGGGTGGCACTGTGCCCACAACTGATCGATGGCTGCAGCTTCAGTAACTATTTTTATTTTTCAGTGGTATTTTTCCCCTTGTCATGGCTCTTGCCCTTGGTGCTGTGACTATGCGTGTCTGTGGGGACCTCGCCTGGCTCCGCAGGGGCAGGATGATGGACGTGGTGTCTCCCTGTGAGGACAGCACAGAGCTGCAGGATCGGCTGTGAGATCACCGCTATGGCAGCAGGAGACCGGCAAGTACAGAGCG
>NW_009698691.1:0-1094 GCF_000703405.1 Apaloderma vittatum | reverse complement strand
CGGTTCCAGCCAGCCGACAGTGCTCCCTGGGGACGGGTGGGAGCAGGATACGACACAGCACCTTGCTGCTGCTGCTTTTCCACATGCCTCGGTGTCCTCTCTGCTTCTTTGCTCGGTGCTTGCCCTCTGTGCCAAAAATCACCACTGGAGAAGCCTGAAAGCCTTAAAGGGTGGCCTGGGCAGCACTTCTGCCCTGGTAGATGCCTGGGGGAAATAGCTCAAGGCTGTTGAGTCCCACTGGGTCCTGAGCCCCAAGGGTCTGAGCTTTTCCCCCACTGCCTGGCACGAAGGGCTGTCCTGCTGCAGGTGGGTGGTGGAGGTGCTTGTGCCACTTGGTGGACTCATGTCTCCGAGCAGGGTCTTAGTCTCCCCCAGGTGTCTGAGCAGGTCCTCTCCTTCCCAGCAGCAATCGGCAGCAGGAGGCAGATCTGGTGAGACCTCCACCTTGCCTTCCCACTCGTTGCCGGTTGCTCCGGAAGGATGATCGCAGCCCTCTGCAAACTACCTCATCCCCAGAGCCGGGGCAAGGTGCCAACCATGGCGCAGATCCAGAGCAGCTCCGGGGAGCCCTGCGCTGCTGCCCTCACCCATGCCCAAATGTGCGGCTCAGTGCCTCCCGGGCACCTGCCTAGGGTGGGTTCTGCCCGGAGAGGGGGACAAAGTTGCCCCAAAGACCTCCTGCCGAGGATGAGCCCCACTGGGTGTGATATCCCCTCAGAGCGCGTGGCAGCCAAGTGGCCCTGTGGGGCCGGAGCCTGTCCCCGGCCAAGTGGGCAGCAGGAGGCTTCTTCCCGCTTCCCTGGCACTGCTGTCGGGTTTGTTCATCCTGGCAGTGACTCCGTGGCGTTTCCAGCCAGGGCCAAGTGCCGGTGAGAGGAGCTGCTGGCTGGGCCCCGTGGCCTCCTTTCTACTGCTGCCTGAAGACGGCAGGGATATTTTGGGAGAATGTGACAACAGTACTCCTGCGTTCTCACCCCTTCCTACCTGCCCTGTCTGACAGCGTAGCTCTGCTGGCAGCACACTGGCTCCCATGGGACCCGCCGGGACGGGGGCAACGGGGATGGGATGGGCTCGCTCCGTGGAGAGGAGCCGGA